>NW_027496006.1:0-194565 GCF_021521415.1 Bidens hawaiensis
GTTGTTGCAAAATTCTTCAATAACTCCATTCTTGAACTCAGTACCATTGTCACTCCTCATTACTTTAACCCTTTTATCTAATTGATTCTTTCATGATTAACTCAACAGTCTCATCTTTTGTACTTAGGAAATAAACCCAAGTATATCTTGAGAAATCATCAATGATCACAAGACAGTATCTTTTCTTTCCAATGCTAGGTACACTCACAAGACCAAAGAGATCCATGTGAAGCATTTCAAGCACTTGATCAATTAAGTTGATAAGTTTAGTCTTGTGAGAAAACTTGTGTTGCTTTCCTTTCTGACATGAGACACAGTTATCATCCAATTTGAACTCTCTAGTAGGTAAGACAATAACATGCTCACCCTTGACTAACTTGTTCATATTCTTGAGATTGACATGACACAACTTTCTATACCACAATTTTGACTAATTTTCAATGGCTTTAGAAACAAAACATGTTTCACCTTTTGAAACAGCATCCTTCATGTTAAGTTCATATAAATTGCCATTCCTTGGGGCCATCATCATGATCATATTAGGTGGAATAACATACTCAGTCCTTAAGATGAAACAGTGTGAATCATCAAAGCCAACTTTATAACCTTTATCACACATCTGAGATATGCTCAAAAGATTATATTGAAGTCCCTCAACATAGAAAACATTGTCACATGTAACTTTACCATTTGTCAAGATACCCTTTCCAACAATTTTACCTCCATTCTCATCACTATCAAATGCCACTGGACCCTCAAACTTCTCTTCATAGTTAACAAGTGACCTCTTGTCACACGTCATGTGCCTAGAATATCCACTATCCATATACCATACTTCATTTAGTGAAGTGAACTGTTCCTACACATTACAAAGAGAGTGATTAGTTTGATGATGAAGTGCAAGCTATTTCAACTTGCAAATCATCAGTTTTAATTTCAGTAGCAGCATTGTGTGTGAAAGTTATGGGTTCAGGATCTTCATGAGTAACTTCAATGTGATATGAATCATCAGTTTTATATCCACATTCCCATAGAGTTTTCACAAATGAAGTTGTGCTGTGACAATCAGCCACTTCACTATCACACTTTTTAACAACATAGTCATTCTTGCTTGAATACTCTCTTACATCAACAATCTTCTACTCCTTAGCTTCAATCTTAGGTTTCCAAAGAAATCCTTGTGGTTCATAACTATGTTTCAACAAAAACTTTTCATCGCCAGTTAGTTTAGTGGGTTTCTTTCTAGGAAAGACACCTTTGTTTCTCTTCTTTTCACTGCTTGGTGAACCTTGAGAATCATAAGACTTAATTGGTTTTGTGTCTTGATTGGAGATAATTCTCAAAGGTTGAAAGTTCTTTTTCACAAAAGATTCAGACTTCTTGGGAGATCTGCTTCTTCTATCTTGTTCAACAACAGGCCTCTTAGGTTTCAAATCAACTTTCTTTTCTTTGTTAACCTTATTTGCAGCTTGCTGATCAGTTTCATTCATCATCCCCTTTCCACACACCTTTCCCTTTCTCAAGTATTCTTCATACTTTTGTTTATAAAGCACAAAGTTTTGTCTAAACTTTGTCTCATCTGGAACATGGAAGGGTTTGAATTTGATCCTTTCATTATAGGAATCAGTGTGTTGACCATATTCATCACATTTCTTGCACCATACCTTTCCTTTAAATCTTTCATGATCACTTCCCTTCTTAAATCTCTCACTTGGTCTTGGTGGTTTCACACCAAGTGATTTCTGAGTTTTTAGACCATCAAAGTCAATTGAAAAAGGAATAAATTCTTCAATCTTGATATCTTGTCTTTCAATTTTTCCCTTAACAAAGACAATTTTCTTCATATTCATAGGCTCTTCATCTAAGTTTTCTTTATGCCTTGACTGCCTTTTCACATATTCTTCCATGGTTTCAACTTCCACAATATCAATCACTTCCTGGTTTGAGAAAACTGGGTAAACTGGAATGAAGTTGTCACCAACAATTGTTTTAGTTACCCTTTTCTTGTTGTTGTCACTAATTCTTTGCAAAATAGCTTTGCTTGGTGGCCTAACTGCATTATAACTCACTTTTGATCTTTCACATATGTCAAAAAGACACATGTTCTTTCTTCATTCTATCATTCAGTTTCTTCATCTTTGGAGTCATAGGTGGCAATAATGGGATTTTGTCAATTGAGTCTGGTTTCTTCAGTCTTCTGCCCTTTTCAGTAGCTTGAATTTCTTCATCAGTGATTTGATCACTCAAGTCACTTAAGTCATCTGCATTCAAATCCTCATAATCAAAGTCATCCGCAGAGACTTGCACTCCAATTAACTTGTCTTCTTTTACATCTTCTTTCACTACAAACTCTCCCTCTTCACTCACTTCAACTTTCTTGTAAAGATCAATAAATTCCTCTTTCTCTTGAAAAACATCTCTAAATTGTTGAAGAAAACCATCCCTATTTTCTTTGTCAACCTTGGGTAAAAAGTTGTTGTTGAATGATGGTGGAACAGCCTTGTATTTATCTTTCTCATTAACTTGGTTCAAGATGCCACAAATTTTTCCTGTGGAAACCAAGTTCTTAGAAACTCATTATCAACTTGCAACTTTGTGTTCTTCACCTTCTCTTCAATCAAAATGTTATTTAACCCATCTATCTCAGTGATGTATCTCTGCTGAGCTCTATAGCTACTCACACAATCATCTTCCAAACTTCTAATCTTCTCTTAATTAACAACATCACTTGCTTCATAACCATTAATGATACTTTGTTTTCTGAAACACTCACCCTCTAGATTGCCTACTTTTATAGTTAAAGCATTAATTGTTTCATGTAATTCATTTGTAGGAGATGAGTGTACCTGAGAAAATGATGTTCCAACCTCATTCTCAATCTTTGCTATAAAAGCAACATTAGCCTTTGAGATGTCATCTGCATGGTCACTCCAATCTAAGTTACCTTCATGTTGTGTAGCAACTGCTACATTCCCTTGATTTCTTGGTTGTGTTTGATTGGTTCTGTTGAGGTTATTTTGATCAGCTTGAGGGAATTGGTTTCTTTGGTAGTTTTGATTTTGAGGCACCACTTGTTGATTATTCATTTGAGGTTGTTGATACTTCTTGAAGTTGGGATTGTTGTTGTTGTTGAAGTTGTTGTTTCTTGGCTGATTCTGATTCTGTTGATACTGTAGCTGATTTCTAGGCTGTTGGTTCTGGAACTGATTCATTGAAAATTTCTGGGTTGATTGCATTCTCTGGCAAAATGTCCAGAGTGTTGGCGATTGTAATATATTGCCTTGGACTTGTCAAACACAATCCTCTCATTTGGGCCAAAAACTACGATCTACCAGTCCTGTTGAACAACCTCTTGCTTCTCAATGCAAGCATTGCAGCCTGCCACTTTAAAACCATAACCTTAAGGTCATCAGCATCTATTTGTTCCAAATCATCTTGGATGACACTTGTGTGGATTAAATTCTTGGCCACAAATGCATTATAGGACTCAGTGAACATTGAGAAGAGTGCTTGAGTTTCATTTGCTTGACCATTGTTTCCACCAGGGTAGGGTGCATGTCCACTTGCCATTGATGCAGGGTCATTGTCATCAATAAGTTGAACATTGAACCTTGACTGGTTACCTTGATGACTTGTGCTACCACCAACAAATGTTTTAGATGTATCAACACCATGTTCGGTTGGTTCCTTTATGATGGGAATCTGTTGTTGATTTTTGGTAGACAAGTTTCCCATTTGTGCAATTAGAGCATTGGAAACTTGGAAACAAGGTTTTCTTCTTTGATCATTTCATTTTCAATAATTTCCATCTCAGCAGCCTGAAGGAAGCAAATTAAATCATCCAACTTTAGTTGATCAAAGTTGTGCTTTTGTAGGATGAACTTGCAGGCAGTGTACCACTCCTTCGGCATTGAATTTAGGAGCTTGGTGTTCAAGTCAAAATCGGTCATGACATAGTCAGTTATTCTTAGGTCATTTACTATAGCCAAGAATCTCTCAAGGATTGTCTTCAATCTTTCTCCATCCTTGTATTTGAATCTCTCAAGCTGTTGCTTAAGCCTTTGTTTCTTTATGTTCTTTAGCTCAGTGTTCCCATCGAACATCTCGAGAATTGCATCATACATAAGCCTTTACGGTAGGATGATGTGCAACCTTGGTAAGGATTTCCCAAGACAGTCCTAGCTTAATCATGGCTAAGGCCTTGTCGTCCACTTTCCTCATCCTATCTCACACAGGAACAGTAGCACTTGCACCATCAGCAGCTTGTGGACCATTTTTATAGAGTTCCACATGTCTACATCATTGTAGCACACAGCCGCTTCAAATAATACATTCCATTTGGTGAAGTTTTCCTGTCCATACAGTCTAGGAATCTTATTAGTGGAAACTTCCTGCTCTTCTAAACCAGACATTTTGGTATTTTGAAAAGAAAAATCAGTAAATTAGTGTAACAACGAAGTAAAAATCAAATTTTGAAAAGAATCAGATCTGAGAATCAAATCTTCAGATCTGATGTATCTGGTTCGATTTGAGCAATATTAATCAATAATGATGAAAACTTTAGACAAAATAAGGAAAAGAAAACACCGGTAAGTTGTAGATCTGGACGGAAATGAAGAACAGAGCAGCTGACGTCACTCTTCAATGAAACAGTGTTCTGATTACGTCATCGTTCTTCTTTAGATCTTCAATCAGAAACAGTTTCTTCACCCGATTAGCAGTAACGAGCTTTGATACCACTTGTCGGTACCGTAGAATCTGGGTATGGATCGCTCACACTCACAATCAAGTCATAACTCACACAATCAATGTGTCGACAAGAGAGTTAATGATGGGTTGCTAATTTGGGTAGGATATTTATTCGTTAAAGACTGAATCAGAAACGAACAAATTTGTTGCTAAAGAGGTTAATAAATGTAACAGACACAAACAATCACTCAAAAGATTTCCATCTATATAAATGATTCATACAAATGTTAATCTATTAGGGTTTCTTGTAAGGAATGTATTTTCAGTAATAACCTAGGATAACCGTCACACTCAATCAGGAATATTTGATTAGGTCTGAAAAGTGTAAAGTGGCAAATCCGTAGGAGGCGTGCCCTAAAATATTCTATTTATAAGCCTGCCACCTCCTGACATCTGTTATTCCTTCTAGAAACCCTAATGATGGGTACATAATCAAATTACATATTCAAAACTATACTAAGTGTAAAATAGGTCTTTCGGGTAGACTTTGTAACATTTGTCTTCTACGAGTAGGCTTTGTGCTATTTTGTCCTTTATGAGCAGACCTGGTATCCTTGAAGTGTGCTCGGGAACAGTTCTCCGGGTAGACTTTACTTAGAGTATTTTCCTAAGAAAATACTCACCTAGCAGACTTCAATCTTCTTGACCATAACAAACTTTGCTCGATATGGTCCTACGAGCAAACTTGTTCTTCTGAGGTCCTTTAAACTCTTTGCCATGAGAATAACTTATTAGCAAAGCAATGTGTGCTTGGTAACACTGTAGCATGCTCGGAGTTGAACCTTGCACGATGAGTGCTTAGATAATTCATTAACTTTCATCATGCATGCTCGGACCACAGTTTATTAATGAATACCTTGCTAGATCAACCAAGTACTTGGCTTCAAAAGCTTGGTTCAGCCAAGGGTTTGCTAGTAAGAAAACTGTGCTCGTTCATGAAGAACAACCTTGCTAGACATAGTGAACCCTGCTCGGATATACACTAAAGAAGATTTCATGAAGATAACTCTGCTCGATACGCAAAATATCATGCTCGGCCAAGTAAAACCCTGCTCGGATGTCCAAGTGTGCTCGGTTTTGTACTTAGTAATTTCTGAGGAGGTTGAGATGATTAAAATCTTCCTTATACTACTTTTAGGTCAAATCTTTGACTCAACAAAGGGATTTCCTTTATTAAACAAAAAGAGGAAGCTGGAACTCTAAAACTTTGAAAGAACCAAAAGGCAAAGGAAAATTAATGATATAATGATGGCTGAGGCTTCGTACAAACAGACAGCCAGATATTCAAATCCTTTTGCCAACATGAGAGAGTGTATAAGTATGAGGCATCAAATAACCAGGTCAAACTATGAGGTCTAGAAAAATGGAAGGATTTCTAAGATAGTCTTTGAACCAAAATTTCAATCTTTAATCTTAAGAAATTCTGATGGACTGGCCTTGGGCATCATTGAACACGCAACTGACTTAGAGTTTCTTCTTGTGGAGGATCTAGAGGAGATAATCAAATAGAATCTAACTTCTCGACATCCACACCACAGGAAGATCTCTTTATTTAAAGAGAAGGCTGTTGTTGTAGTATTTGACAGAAGGAGAGATGTTGGGAGCTCTAGAAGATGAAGACCTATTTATCTTTCTGTTGAATTTATTTTATAATGTCCATGTGACAGAATTCTCCTATGTAAATTTTTCAATAAGTAATGTAATTTTGCTTCTTGAAAATTTGATGTGTATTTTAAAAGGTGTATGTAACCAACAGGTGTTTTGGTGCAGCTGAGTTTGTTCCAATCTAGGGGGAGATTGTTGGGATGAGAAAATGACTAAGAAAGATTTGAATCTTCTCAACCTCCTTTGGAAAATGGCTAAGTATGGAATCCGAGCAAACTTAGGGATCCGAGCAATATTAAACTTAGCTAGGCAAGGTATTTTGCCCAAACGAGCAAGGTTATCTTCTTGAAGTCTTTAAAGTGTTAGATCGAGCAAGCTACACTTCATCAAGCAAGGTTGTTTTCAAGTCAATTAAGGTTTGTATCAGAGCAAACTCTTGACTAAACCAAGTAATTTGGTGGGTCGAGCAAGGTTTGCTAATAAACAGTGGTCCAAGCAAACTTGAAGGAAGTTAACGAAGAAATGACTCCAAGGACTTCTAACGAGCAAGGTTCAAACTCGAGCAAGCTACAGTGTAACAAGCACATGAACTTGTTTAATAAGTTAAAAGACAAAAAGGTTGAAGGGACCGAAGAAGAACAAATTTGCTCGTAGGATATATCGAGCAAAGTTTGATATTATCACGAAGATTGAAGTCTGCTTAATGAATATTTTCTAAGAAAAATGTAGGTTCCCAGCCGGATCTACACAGGAGTATCTCGTAACACGAGGGTGCGGAATCCCCTACGTTTATGATACGAGTGTTTACACGAGTAATACGTTAAGAACACAAGAACATGTAAATACAAATGAACAGTTGTTATATTACGATGTAGAGAACCAAAAACACCAAACAAGTATTACACCTCGTTGCCAAACCAAACTGTCAAAGTCACCTAAATGGTATCCGAAGTTAGGTTTATATAAAGCGACAAATTCGCCTAACATCCTAGGCGAAGTTGTCCCTAACTTCGCTACTAAACAAGTTCGCCTAATCCATAAACCAAAACAACACGTTCAACAAAATAAGAACAATGTAACGATTACAGACACAATAGACACGAAATAAATGAACTACTGGCATCATGCACCAACAGACACCCCATTGGCAGTAGCTTCATATATCTAACACCTTTGTCGTGTCTTGTAATCCAAAAAGCACGTACCCTCCGTCTTCAAGCATGAACGCCCTGTCTCACACAAACTGAGACCACCGTCTAGTATTTCTTCGCTTCGTCTTTCCAAACAGGTATATAAAAAATCTTCTTATCATTGAGGGCTTGCCATCAGCCCGAATTCTTCGTTCCTTATCTTCAATCAACTTCCACTTTTGTGGCTTCAATAACTCAAAATTTTTCTCCCTAATACTCTTCTTCCACACAATCTTTCCAACCCATCTCGCAAAATCATCATCACTTCTATTAATCAACCTTAACCAAGCCAAATCCTTCACTTCACACTCAGGCAACGTGTTGAGCGACTTCAATCTCTTGGCAAAGTACTGAATCCCATCATATCTTTTCACCACAAACAACTTTAACTGTTCATCATACAACCAGCAAATAATCCCTTTCTTCGATTCAACATAGCCTTTGATATTATAACTTTTCTTGAACATCGCAGGTACCGCTGGCTTCTTCGTTTTGACGAACCACCGAGCGCATCCTTCTTTCCACCTTGGCTATTCCTCCCACTCAGAATCACCCGACACATTATCACCTTGAACAGAAATTTCTAGACCAGCATTAGGAATATCATGTTCAATACTATCATCAAGTATCTCTCCTTCCTCTAACCCACTATCGATATTTATCTGTTCGCCAATTTTTTCAATCTCACTGATAGTCAACACATCATCGCCCAAATCATCCCCATCATCAACAACCACGGTCTCACCACCTGCACTACCCGATGGACCAGTAGACTCCCCCTGAGATGTGGAAGCCCCAAGAGTTTGTTCAGTTCTTGGCAGCTCACCACCTGCATCTTTTGATGCATTGGGATCATCATCTTTGTCCTGTCTTTTCTTCATTCTCAGCTCATCACCTTTGCAGCTAGTCTCCCCCTGAGATGCTAAGAACTGTTTAAGAGCATCAAAGATTTTACCATGTTCGATAAGAAGTGATGACCGAATCTGGTTCTCAGCCACGAGCCATTGAATTGCTTGTGTCTAAATGAGATTTATCCGTGATTACTCAGCAACAACTCTTTCAAGGGCCGCAATCCGCTCAGAATCAGACAGAGTAGTATCAAAATCAAAGTTCATGTGAGAAGTATCTTGAGCATAAGGTGGAGGAATTCCCAAGCTTACTAGAATAGCAGATGTAGACTGAATAGTAACTGTTGGTGAAATAGAGACAGATAACCCAGAAGTTGCTACCAGTGTGGACTCAACAAACCTGGAAACCACCTCCGATGGAGTAATAAAAGGAGGTGGTAAGGAAACAATATCTGGTGTTGACATATGTACGATGGAGGGAGCAATAGATGCTATTGATAGGGCCACCAATGGTACACTCAAGGTCACTGGTAACGAAGATGGAGGTAACATAGACATACCCGATAACGATGGTGGGGAAAAATGGACAACACTTGAACTTTCACCAGCTCTGGCCCTCTTTGATCGACTAACTAAGCGATACATCTCCTCCTCATAATCTGACTCACTATCATCTGAATCTTTCTTCCGTTTACCTTATATCCTTTCTTCTCTGGCAAGAATTCTCTATGCTTCAACAGCATCATCAGTGGAGGAATCAGATAAAGTTTCCTCAGAATCCTCGACAGAGGCAACAGACGGACCCACAGATGCATCAACCGTAGAAACATGTACACCAGAGACTTCAACAACTGAGGCTTGAACATCAGCAGGATCAACCCTATCCATATCAAAGAAACCTTGCCCTCCAAACGCAACCTCAAGATCAACTTGTTTTGCGGATGCTACGACTGAGTCAACAATAGGAATTTCTTGAATCACCTATGGTGGTTGAACCACAGAAGGTGGCTGAGGAATAGCCATTTGTTGCGGAGCTGGATCATTATACTCATCATTTGGTGGAGCAACATAAGCAGGGTTCACTAGATACCCAAATAAAGCAGTGTGCATAGGTCGAAGTTCAGGCTTGCTACGTGCACTAGATGACTTACATTGTGCAAAAATCCTCTTGTTTATACTCTCCACATAATAGATAGGGCGACGTTGTGGTAGATTGGGGGCAACATTATTAAGAATCATCTGTAAAAATCTGGGATACATTAAGAACCGTTCCCGAGCCACGGCTCACCGCTGACGATCAATACCATCTGACTGAAACTATACGGCTTGTTGTAAGTCAACGCGGTCATTACAGACTGCATCATCGCAGCTGTTAATGCACGTTTTTGCGTCTCAAGTCTTTGTATTTATTCTTAAATTATTTGTCTTTTTGTTTAATGTAATAAACAATTAATATATGTTGTAGTTCGTTAATGTATTGGTCTAGTTCGCTAAGGATGTTTAGAGAACTAGATCTAAGTTAATTCCCTCCAGATTTGTTAAGGATGTTTAACGAATCAGTGGGTGATTCGTTAAGATTATTTCGTTTTAATGTATGTAACGAAGTAGACCCTAGTTCGTTAGGGGATGTTAACGAACTAGGTCTATCTTCTATATATAGTGACCTTTGTCACTGTTTAATGTTAAGTTTTTGAGTTAATTAACGAATCTCTGCCCAAATACTCTCTCAATCTTCATAATGATAATATTATCATACATACAATCAATACATATAGATTCATATAACGTATTAACTATAGATCAATGGCAATCATGAACTAGATCCTTATATAGGTTAATTTATATACAACTCAGATCTGAGATCTGTGTTAGTAAGAGTTAACAGTGAGATCAAACAAGTGGTATCAAAAATTTCGGTGCTCTTTTGCTCTTGATTTTGACCGTTAATTCATTATTATAGAAGGTCAATTGTTATTTCATGATAATTTTATGATTCGGTTTGTTTTTGATCAAATTGAGATGGAATTGGATTAAGTTTGGAAGGTTTGGACTGGATTTGAGGTTGTTAAGGTATTAATGAGTTATTGCTGATTGGATTTGAGGTTTTGGTTATGTTTGGATTGATTTTTTGTTTGGATTTGGAATTAACCGAAAACAGGGGTTTGAATTGTGGTTAAATTGGTTATGATTGTTGGTGAATTGGATTACGGGATTGATACGAGTGTAATCGCGTTTGATTGACGAGTATTGTGGTAATTGATTTGCGTGATTTGGTTAAGAATTGACTGTGTATTAAAAATCAAATTATGCTTGAAACGAGATTAGGGGCTGATAGTTTCTGATATTCTGTTCGCTAATTGGATCTTAAAATCATATCACAAAAATGCTCGAAGGTTTGTTATAAGATTTAAGTGGACAACAATATCAATGACCGACTTAACGCCGGTCACAATATCACTGAAACATAAAACTGTGATGGAAGGGCATTTTGGTCAATATGATTCTCTGCTCAAACTCGACAAAAAACACAAAAATAAGTACTGTTTTTGAAAAATCATTGAATAACACAAAAATATTTTCTACTTCGGATATTTCTGTAAATACATTCTTTATTTTTTTTACAAAATACCAAAAATATTTTATATTTCAATGACCGATAATAATCCCTATTCGTTTTATCGCCACTGGCGGTCCTAAATTCAAAAAAGTTGGCCCCCAATGGTCCCCGTCAAAAATGACTTAACGACGTTATAGTTTTTTCTGAATTTCAAACCAATGTTTAAGGGCTTTTGATCGTTAGGAGGATACAAGTTGATTGGTGTAAAACTTAGCTCGAGACAATGATCAAAACGACTCGATTTTGGTTAATTGTAAGTTCAAACACCCGAATTGAAGCATTGTTTCGTCATTTTGAAGCATTATTTCAAACTAAGTTTTACACCAATTGACTCGTATCCTCCTAACGAACAAAAGCCCTAAAACATTGATTTGAAATTCAGAAAAAACTATAACGTCGTTAAGTCATTTTTAACGGGGGACCATTGGCGGCCAACTTTTTTGAATTTGGGACCGCCAGTGGCGATAAAACGAATAGGGATTATTATCGGCCAATACCATCTAATAGAGATTATTAAAATCCAATTTTCCTTTTACATATTATTTAAGTTGTAATTTAAATTATGTTTTTAAATGAACGTAAAACGTCTTTAAGTTATTTGATTATCGTGATAAACGACCTCGGTAACTCGTGTAAGTTAATTGGATAAAATTATTTATTTTTATTTAATTCATTTATTTATTTAATTATTTAAGTTAAAATTAAATAAACTATTATTCGTTATTTATGGATAACGAATTAGGTTGTTTTAACGAACTACACTCTAGTTCGTTCAACTAATTCGCTTCCGCAATCTGTAACGAAACAAGTCTAGTTCGTTATACATACTTAATGAATCAAGCACGAATCAAGCATAATTCGTCATCTCACGTGTTCAGTTTAGATAACGAATCAGCCGATTTGATATTTCAAAACTCACACGAATTAGTCCAATTCCTACATTGGGAAGCGTGTAAGGACTGGGTATAAAGTACAGGTGTGAAACGAACCGTCCTTCACTATTTATTCATCTTCCTTATACCTAAAGACACCCTATTCAAAATTTTTCTGATTTTCTCGACCTTCGAAATACGAATTTTTGAGTTTACCAGTGTATTGCTAAGGTATAGATTATCACTTCTTTGTGATTTTCATCAAAAATGACACTGTGTTGATAGGCTAATTATGAAATTTTGATATAAGAGTTTTACGAGTTTGAGTACTCTGCTTAATCTTGGTCATATTGTATTAATTTAGTTTATTTTGATATCATTGTGATTGGAATGTGATTCCGAGACCCTTGGTGGACTTTAATCAGTGTTTGATTATCGTTTGTCGGGTCAATTTGATTTTTTTGTGGTTTCGGGTGTTTATGTTTGGTTAAAACCCTTAATAATCTAACTTATATCATGCTTTTGGTACCTCAAATCAACACCATTTGCTTTGTTTCGTGTTTCCGATATCGTTATGGACGTCAATTTGGTTATTCAACGATAATTATGGAATAATCAACCCTGGTTCAACATGATGACCTTCCGTGTTCTTGTGTAATTTTGACTTTGACCAAGATTGTCAAAGATCAAGTCATTATTGACCATTCGTTAACTTTAGAGTATTGGAACTTTTTCGTGTCCAATTCGTTAAAGATTCACACGAACTAGGTTAGAGAACCATTTAATTAACGAATCAAATATGAATTCATCAATTTATAACGAACTAGAGGTTAGTTCGTTCCTTTTAATAGTAGTTCGCTAATTCTTCTTCGTTAAATTATTTACTTGATAGCGAATCAGTCATTTCGTTACATTTCTGTAACGAAACAGATTGTTTTTGATAACGAATGACATTTGTCAATTAATTATTTAATTAATTTCACCAAATATTGTAATTATTAAATTATTCCAAACGTCTAAAAGCGTCGATATATCAATTACACACGACATATAAAATTAAATACACCATTTATTGATAAATATTTAAAGAAGTGCTAAATGTATATTACATCTTCACATTACTTATATCCATTTAAATTTATTCTGTATAATGGCCGATCAAATGGATCAAGATCCACCCGTTGCTCCTCAAGAACAAGAACTACTCCAAGATCAAGAACAACCTCAGGAACAAGAAGAAGTCCAATCCTACGGTTATCTGAGTATTATTAGGCAGTTCTGGAATACTGCTGAGTTCGTTGACACCGAGAATCACATTCGAGCAACAATCAATCAAACTCCCATTACATTCGATGTGGATGTGATTAGGAGGATGCTTTGGTTTGGGGACAATTATAATAACCCAAGTGAGTTTGGTAAGAGGTTAATCAAGGGTTTATTTACACGTGTACGTTATGGTAGAGATGTCGAAGAGTCCATGCTTAACAAGAATGGCCTGTGCCCACCTAACAAGTATCTTTTACACGTACTGATTCATTGCATGGGTGGTCGTAAAGGTGGATTTGATGAATGCCGTATAATTTTACAATCGGCTTTTGTGGCTCTTATTCTCAATAAACCATTCAACTACTCAGAAATGGTTTTCAATCATCTGAAAGAACAAGTTCAACAAACGGGTCAGAAAAAGAAGTTCTTGATGTATCCTCGATTTCTACAGTTGATAATTCAAGACCTTATCCCAAACATGGTGATTGATCGAACGTTAGTTGAAGATATCCTTGATCTGGAACACATGAAAGCCGACATGGTATGTAGAATGACGATCTAACGTAAGGAGAGGCCACGGGACAAACGGATGATTGGTCATATCATTAACCCTAATTATGTATGTCCTCCCAATGAACACTGGATTCATGATTAAAAGAGCAGGAGGAACTTATTCTACAATTAACTTCTAAGGATGATGCACTGAAAAGACTCAAGAATGATGATGAACACCCTGATGAGTCTGGTGCTGGTGGTGAGACAAAACAAGCTCACGACTCATCTACAGGTGCAGGTGTAGGTACTAGTGGTGGTGGTGATTCAGATAAGCAGGTTGTTGTGTATCATGATTCAACTGCTGTTAAACCGATTGAAATGATTGAAGAAAATACAGTCATATTTGTGGATGGATCGGGAATGGTTAGGAGTGTGGTAAACAGGGATGAGATTGAGGTTGGTGAGTTTGTTGATAGGTCTCTAACACGAGAGCAGATTTCCATACTGCTAGGGTTTAATGATGAACAGTTAACCATGTTAGAGACAGAGCCTGACGTTGAGGTGGTGAATGTGGAAGGTATAATAAATTATCCATCTATTCAAATGAATACGGATTTTATTTATGAAGACGAGTAAGTTGAGGTAGAAGACGTCACTTCTGAGGAGTATCCTGACCTGTTTCAACACACAAATGTTGATCAAGGGGCCCCAGTATTCAATGAGCAAACGTTTAAAGCTGCTGAGGGTGATTTGGTAAAGGCTTCTAAGGGTAAACATGCAGCTGGTGAAGTATTTAATTCACTTGAAGTCATAACTGATGCCGATATTGCTAAGTGGTTCAGCTATAAAAAGGCGTGTAAGATTATCAAGGCGTATCGGTATGTCGATCTAGAACGGAAAGATGAAGCTGCAGCCTGGGTCAAAGCAAACCAAGTGACTTCTTTCAAGACCATATCCAAGGTTCATGGTGATATCGTCTCTTGGCTATATGATTCTGATCTTAGGGTATGTATTGTTAAATGGGAGAAGGGAATCCAGTACTACGAGAAGATAATGGGCGTTCTTACCCTACCGCGTTGGGATGTTCGTACCCTCGCGTGTCGTCCGTTTATCAATCGTGGTGGTGACCAGACAACTGAGTGGTTTCATCAACACTTGCTATTCGAGGTCAATCATGGTTTCAAGTTTTTCAAGCCCCAGGTCCCCATACGTAAATGTATTGACGAAATTGATCCAAGGACGGGCTAGAGGAAGCTTGTTCTTAAGGTAAAGCCACCGAAGATGATGAAACGTGTGCCGGTGAAGACGATGCGCCAACATATGCATCTTTCGTTTGACCGTTGGTACTGGTGAGGCCGTCATTGTGTTGGGTAACGGTCTGAAGACTGAGCTTATTAAGGTTATCGACCCGATGTGGTTGGTTAATTTAACTGAGACCGAGAATGGCGTGCTGCAAAAGAATAAGATTCTGATTGAGCGCGATGAAGACTATGATCTGGCTATGCAATTCCAATGCGTTGTGCGTGTTTGATATGAAAACGAGATTCATAGCTGCAGAGACTGGCAGTCCAAGCGTTTCAAGTGAAGATCAAAGACAAAGAGCTCAAGACTAGGGGGTGTCTGTTAATGCACGGTTTTTCGTCTCGAGTCTTTGTATTTATTGTTAAATTATTTGTCGTTTTGTTTAATGTAATAAACAATTAATATATCTTGTAGTTCGTTAATGTATTGGTCTAGTTCGCTAAGGATGTTTAGCCAACTGGATCTAAGTTAATTCCCTCCTGATTCGTTAAGGATGTTTATCGAATCAGGGGGTGATTCGTTAAGATTATTTTGTTTTAATGTATGTAACGAAGTAGACCCTAGTTCGTTAGGGGATGTTAACGAACTAGGTCTATCTTCTATATATAGTGACCTTTGTCACTGTTTAATGTTAAGTTTTTAAGTTAATTAACGAATCTCTGCCCAAATACTCTCTCAATCTTCATACTGATAATATTATCATACATACAATAAATACAACTAGATTCGTATAACGTATTAACAATAGATCAATGGCAATCATGAACTAGATCCTTATATTGGTTAATTTATATACAACTCAGATTTGAGATCTGTGTTAGTAAGAGTTAACAGTGAGATCAAACAGCACCCATACCATCAGATCCCGCCTTGCGACCATACATGCACACAATCAACACGTGCATTAAGAAACGCCACTGGTCCAACAGAAATCCCTTTCGACATAGTGAATCTTCCAATGGACCCGAATACCCCATACAAAGAAAAGCTCCGTTTCTTAAAGAAGCTGAAAACTCAGTAGGATCCTGAGTGTTTTCAACCCCAAACTGTAGAGCCTCCCTTATCTGATTAGCCGAGAACTGCGCCACTTGATTGTTCACTGTAGCACGCATAACTGGAGGTTCAACCCGACAGTCATATTCCAACGTCCTCCAAAAGTCTTCAATGTTTGGAAGAGATATTGGCAGAGTAGTGGTGATAGCATGAAAAATACGTGAACGAATGAGAAACGAGATGATCTCAGTAAATCCTTCAGTTCCACGACTATCCGGATCCAAAGTGACATACATGTTGTGACCCGGAAAGAAGTGTCTCTTATCACCATCTCCTTCATCACCACCTGTGCCACCAGCACCAGCCACGGCAGCCATACCTGCAAAAACAAACGAGCTAAGTTAGACAAGTGTGGAATACAGCATATAACTTCGTTGATATGATAGTAGCGAAGTTGTAGCTTTAGCGAAGTTCGTAACTTTGCATGATATGTAACTTCGCTTGGATGTAACACAGTATGATGTGCAGGTAACAGGTAACTGAGGTTTAACACACGAAACACACAAGCGAAGTTAGAGAAGAGAACAAACAGTTTATGCAGCGAAGTTCTCTTATAGGCGAAGTTAGAGTTAACTTTGCCCAGACATAACTTCGCTGCACGAACGGTGCAATTCCAGACCCTGTGAGGTGAACATATGGACAATCAGAGATTAACAACATGTATAGGAAGGTGCAATTAAGGTTCCGAATAGCCATTTATCATCAAAACAATCAAAAACCGATGAGAGTTAGTGTCATAAGGTTTTTCAATAAACCTGATTAAAAACAGACATTGTGGAACTGATTAACAACCAAAGGATATAAATTATGATTCAAGAGAGGCCAAAGAACCTTAATTGCAGACGAGAAACGGATTACAATGAAGTTGATTCAAAGGTTAAGTTCGCAGAGGGTTTAAGAAACAAAGGTTTGACCTGGTTTGACCTGTGTTGGCCTTATATACTGTTTTAGAAAAATCCAATGGCGAAGTTATGGTAACTTCGCCCCTATAAGTAAGTTCGCCTGGAGGATAACTTCGCCACAGCGAAGTTTAGATTATCAATTGATCAAAAACGAGTAACCAAGATTTTAATTCAAACATAATGAAGATAACCCGTATAATGTACTACATAACAAAAGTATAATAAAAGGACGGGATCAAATTTCAGTCTTTCAGAAACCCTGCATGTTTAAGAAAAGATCCGAATAGGAATCATACTAATTAAAAGGCTGTCACAAGGATTCATGTTCAACGTTATTATGACATAGAGAAACAGGTTGCAGGCAGGTATAAAACTTAGTATGGTTTTCATTGCTTCTGTGATACGGATTATGTTCAATTAAGCTCAAAATTTAGATGGACATCACTTGAGAAATTGTAATGCCTCCTATCTATTCTCAAGGCGTATTTGGCTTTCCCCAGATCACCCCGATTTGACTTCGACCCGTAGTGTCTGATCAAACATTATACACGAGTCGTCTTTACAATCCTTTCAATTTGATTTCACAAGACTCAGTCGGTGCCTCATCCTTGATATTTGTGACTTGATGAACTTCGTAAGACATAATGATAATAAGTTTCATTTCATTTTTTTATTTTTTTTAACCATAACAAACACCTGCAAGTCCCGAATCTGGATCACTGCAGAAAAAGAACACAATCTTCGCGGGGATCAAGACACTCACGAGCTCGTGTATGACTGGGTAATCACTTTTCTGCCTATCATTCGGAGAGATATATGTGGAGACATGCACATTTCAAAATGACTCTCCACAGTAAATCGAGTAAGTTTAATTTGTATCACCTCTACTTTTACGCACCATAGAAAGCTACCATACCAGACAATGACTGTTCTAGAGTCTTTTAGGCCTAATAACTTCACTTGTTAGGCACACAAAATCAGTTTATCTATCACTTTCCAAGGGTTGGATCAATTTTCAATTGAACACCAATTTTGAAACTTCGTGCGAAGCTATAGACTGAAAAAATATATCATTTCCCATAAAAATATATTCCGACGCCCCAATCATTTCTAAGTATTAAGGTAAATGACTATCCTAAAAATCCAATGGATTAGCAGGACCAACCACATATGAATATGTGTCCCTCCGACTCAGTATAATCGACATAATTTTCAGCGAAGGAATAAAAAGTCATCATAAACCACCCCGGTTGCTTTCAGTTAGTAGGTTAATGGCTATCATTTTAGTCTACAAGTAGATGCAAGGACCGAACATATTCAAGAATATGTCCTTCAAACTTAAGCTACCGACATAATTTTCAGCGATAGTGATGTTTTTTTTTATAAAAACACAAAGAGAAAACGGTTACTCGGGATTGATCATCCCATTAAGCTCAATAAGGTTTTGAAAACGGGATTGGTCAAAAGCTTTTGTAAAAAGATCAGCAAAGTTATCCAGTAAATCAACCGTTTCAAGCACGATTAATTTCTTCTTAGCACAATCCCGTGTGAAATGATGACGAATGTCAATATGTTTTGTTTTACTATGTTTAACGGGATTGTTAGTTACTAAGATAGCAGCAGTGTTATTAATGCAAATAGGAGTTTGAGTGAAATTCAGACCATAATCGCGCACTTGTTGTTGTATCCATAAAACCTGGGAGCAGCAGTTCGATGCTTCCATGTATTCTGCTTCGCGGGTGGATATGGCTACAGAGGTCTGCTTCTTGAACTTCCATGACACCAATCTTCCTCCAAGAAACTGACATCCACCGGTTGTTACCATCCTGTTCTGATTGCATCCTCCATAGTCAGAGTCAGTATATGCTACCAAATCCAGTTCACCTCCTTTTGGATACCTGATACCCAACTTATTCTTTCCTTTAAGATATCGCAAAATCCTCTTCACTTCCTTCATATGCGATTCCTTTGGGTTGGCCTGAAAACGAGCACAAAGACAAACTACAAACATAATGTCAGGTCTAGAGACAGTTAAATACATCAAAGAACCTATAATAGCTCAATACTGAGTGGGATCCACATCTTCATCGCTTTCGAAATCAGCACCTAGTTTGTGGTTGGCACAGATTGGAGTGTCAAACCGGGTACTATCGTCCATCTTAAAACGTTTAAGCACATCATGAACATATTTAGTATGATGATTGAACATGCCATCCTTCTTCTGATCTACCTATAGAGCTAAAAAGAAAGTTAATTCACCCATGGCGCTCATCTCAAACCTTTTCTTCATGACTGCTTCAAACTCCTGACACATAGAAATTTTTGAGGCAGCAAAGATGATATCGTCCACATAGACCTGGACGAGAAAAAAATCATTCCCATTCCTCTTAACAAACAATATACTATCTATCTTTCCTCTTTCAAACCCATTTTCCAGCAAATAATCTGACAAATTTACATACCATGCTCGTGGGGCCTGATGTAGGCCATATAATGTTTTACTGAGCTTGTACACATGATCAGGAAAGTTTGGGTCAGGAAAACCCGGAGGTTGCTCGACATATACCACTTCATCGACTTTTCCATTTAGAAACGCACTTTTAACATCCAACTGAAACACTTTCATCTCTTTGTGTGCAGCAAAGTCCAGGAACAGTCGAATTGCCTCCACTCTTGCCACAGGAGCAAATACTTCATTGTAGTCGATCCCTTCTTGTTGGTTAAACCCTTTGAAAACTAATCTTGCCTTGTTACGAATGATTACCCCTTTCTCATCTCTCTTGCATTTGAATACCCACTTCGTACTGATTGCATTCACATCTCGTGGCTTTTCAACCAAACACTATACTTCCATTTTGTCAAACTGAACCAGTTCTTCTTGCATGGCTTCTACCCACGAGCTATCCTTTAATGCCATCTGATAGTTCTTTGGTTCAATCTGACTGATTAAACAGGCATACAATCATTCATTCATAATACTAGTGTCTTTAATGCTTGCATCCACACATGTGTTTTCCTCCAAACTTCTTCTGGTTCGCACACCATCAGAAGGATTACCGATCACGTTCTCCAATGGATGATTCTTGTGGATTCTAGTAGTTTGAACGGGACCAACTTCTAAGTCTTCTTCAAGATTCGAAGAAATTTCATCTGAGTTTTGTTGAGTGTGAAACGGATTGAAAAAGTCATCATCACTTAAGACAGCAGGCGATACAACAGCACTAGGAGTGGTAGATTGTTTTTCACTACACTTTTGACGATGCATGATGGCCTCTTCTTCATCGAATAGCATCTGAGTGGCTATTCATTCATCGGTGTCTTCAATCCAAGTAAGGCAAATTAAAAGATTTAAATAATTTATCATAGTCGAAGGCCTCTGCTGGTCCCATGCTAGGCTTTGGTGATTTGTAACTTGTAATGTCAGTGTTACAGACCACATCAACCCTGTTATTCGATAAACTAAAGACTCTTCTGTTGGGTGTCCCAACAACGTAGCCCACGAGAATACCTTCGTCAGCTTTCTCACCAAATTTTGAGTTAGTCTTTAAAATCGAACACGGGGACCCAAAAGGTTCAAGACCTTTTAGATTAGGCTTTCTACCATGCATTATTTCATAACAAGTTTTATTTAATCTTTAACAGTTAAAACACGATTAAGGATATAGCAGGCCGTGGCAACATCCTCAGCCCAGAACACCACGGGAATTTTAGCGTCTGCCAGCATAGTCCTGGCGCCTTTGATTAGAGTTCTGTTCTTTCTATCAGCTACTCCATTTTGTTGCGGAGTATATGGTGCGCTAAATTGATGTTCAATCCCTTTTTTCAAACAAAACATCTCCATTTGATAGTTCTTGAATTCTGTGCCGTTATCACTTCTGATGAACTTGACCTTTCCCCCAACAATATTTTCCACTTTGGTAATCAAGTTAATTACCAACTGAACTGTTTCATCTTTTGCCTTCAGAAAATAAACCCATGAGTAACGCGAGTAATCATCAGTTACAACCAAGAAAAATGATGTTCCACCCAGAATTTTGACATTTATGGGACCGAAGAGATCCATGTGAAGCAAGTCCAAAGGTGTGACAATTGAGTTAACCCTTTTGGAGTGATGTGGTTTCTTGTGCTGCTTTCCTTTCTTGCATGACAAACATTGATATTCAAAGTTGAAACTTTTTAATGGAACCCCAAGTACCAGCCCATTCTTGACAATATAGTTCATCTTTCGAAGATGGAAATGACCCATTCTTCGGTGCCACAGTTCCGACTCAGACTCCGTTGCTTTTGACAATAGACATGATTCTTCCGTTGCCATCTCGGTTGACCGCATATCCATTACATATGTGTTCTTCTCTCTTGGAGCTTTCATCACAATCCAGGATTCAGGGATCTTGAAACCAGGATAAAGTACGAGTGCCTCATCCTTTGTAAAGTGCACAGTGTACTCTTTCTCACATATCTGAGAGACACTCAAGAGATTGTGCTTTAACTCTTCCACGAAATTCACCTTCTCCAATTTGA
Organism: Bidens hawaiensis; assembly: GCF_021521415.1. Classification (NCBI taxonomy): domain Eukaryota; kingdom Viridiplantae; phylum Streptophyta; class Magnoliopsida; order Asterales; family Asteraceae; genus Bidens; species Bidens hawaiensis. Next base: position 21,421 of record NW_027496006.1, read on the forward strand.
TTCTCCCATTGGTAACCGTACCAATTCCAGTAATTTTTCCTCCACTTTCTCCTGCAAAGCTAACCCTTCCTCATTGAAGAGTTTTTCAATCACGTAACAATTTCTGGTTACCTATCATGTGTCGGGAACAGCCACTGTCTACAACCCACATGTTGTTTACAGTCCTGCACGACTGTTCCTGCACAATTAAAGAAATGAATTAGAAGCGGGGGACCCAATACCTTCTGGTATTGGGTTGGTCAAACCTGTTAGCCTACATCCAACTCCTTAGATGTCTGAAGTTCTTTCGAGGAATGTATCCATTTGATCTGAATGGAAGATTTCTAGGAAACTGGTTTTATGGCCATCCAAACATCCTTGAGTTTCTAGCATTATTGGATTCAAACTTACCCGATCTGTGGTTACTTGGGAAAAATGAGGTTGGTTTCTTTGAAATCTTGAATTTTTCGAACGATTAAAGTTGGATGAATTAGTATTCTTACCAGCATCGGTTTTCAAGTTCATTTTATTCTCAGTTTTAGTTGGCCTCACATTTCTAGAATTCCTCCTTTTCAGAGGACAGTCATTGACAAGTGTCCTACCCTGTTGCATCTAAAACAACTCTTGTTCGAACAATTAGTGTTCCTTTAAACGTTCGTATTGAAAGTTGTTGTAGACAAAGAGGTTGTGTTACTGTCAGTCTGTCTCACGTAGGGAGGAACAAATGGGTTTAAGGAAGATTTCTTTTCATCAAACTTGTAATCCTCCCCCCGTTTGAGTAACACAACTTCATCTTTCATCTTAACAGATTCAAAAGCTGTAACAATTCCGGCAAATTAAGGTATACCCAAGCCGGTATATACTATTTACGTGTTATTTAATACCGAATATATGAGTTATAATGTGTTTGTACGAGTATATAAGATTCACAGTACGAATTATACTCGAATGTACAGTTAGTCGTATTGGAATTACGATTAATAAATGAAGGGTTATTGAAACCCTAACGAATCGGGGATTACATTATAGACGAAAAATATAATGTTTAGTGATGTGTACGAAGTATTAAAGTTTCGGGATAAGTGAATTATAGCACAGAAAAAGGATTTCGATTTATTAGTACGTCGGTACGATAAACGAAACCTTTAACATCAAACCAAGCAAGAGACGATCGATCAAGCCGAAAAAGATGCACAATTACCGACAATATGATGTGTTAAGTCAATAAATGTCATGGTTTAAGTTTTTAAAGTTTTTAAATCGGTTTTATATAAATTTAAATTTTAAGCCGAAAAACGACCGTTTTGGCCTCGTTTTGAGCGGAATTAAACGTTTAACCGAAAAACGAACTGAACCAGATTATCCACAACATTATCCGAATTACACAATCCGAATGTGTGGCCAAGGTTGAAGATGTGGGCCCCACCCCACACCTTACTAGGACCGATCGGTCCATGATCACCCACACACACACTTCATTTTCTTTTTTCTAACATCCTAACTCCACAATTCTCTCAACACTCCTCAATATTCATCCAACCTCCTTTGATTTATACCAAGAAACCGAGGTAAAGATCGGATTATAGTCGTATTCATCGTCTTTTCTCGAGTCATTTACAAGAAAATGAGGTTTCAAGTGAAAAATGGGTGAAAACCCGAGATGAAACCGATTCTTGCATGATCAAGTGATGTATACAAGTTATACAAGGGATCTTGGTCCAAGAAAGGAGTTAAAAGAGTCAAAAACGAATTTTTACGGTTAAAATCTTTGTTTTGATGTCTTAACCGAAACCATGAAATAAATGGCTTGATTGTGGGTATAACTTGCTTGGTGTGGTGTTGTTGTGCTTGTAGGTGTTATAGCTAGTTGCTAGCAAAGGCTAGAAAGCAAGATCTTTGCGATCTAAAGCTAGAAACACAAGGTAGTTCGGTTTTTCCTATGATTTGTAAGATTTGGACAGATTGTGGTAGACTTAGAGTTGAGTTATGAAATTTCACAGAGATGATCTACACATGAAAATATGAGATCTGTGAAATTTTGGTAATTTTTGGATAAAGGATGAATATTTGGTGAATTTAATGCTCGGTTTTGGCTAAAAATGGTGAAAAATAGCTAAACATCATGAAAAATTCTGGAAAAATTCATATAAGCTTTTTATAACATATAAAAGTCACACACAAAATTTCAGGTCCATTGGAGAAGTCTAAGTAGGCTTTTCGGTAAAACGAGATCTAGGGTTTTCTAGCTCGGTTTTGGTAAAAATGGCATGAAAAATAAGTTTTTGGTTCTGTAAAAATTACTGGGAACTTTGTGGATGGCAGGAGTCATCCCAGAAAAATTTGGGATTTTTCTAAGGTCGTTGGGTATTTTCGACATAAATGTTAAATATAAAAATTAATTCTGGAAATATTTTTATAAAATTCCTTACTGTCAAAAACTGATTTGTGCAAAATTTCAAGATCCGAGACTAAACGGATAATTATTTGTGCTAAACAGAACATAAAAACAAACTTTTAAAGCTTAAAACGCGTAAACCGGCAAAGTTCGCCTAAGCGAGCTGACTGGTGTATAAAAACCCTAAAAATGGACTATTTTCATGAAACTAAGTAAATCAAGTAAAAATAAATCATCCGAAAGTAATTCGGATGATTTGGGTAATTTTACCCGATTTAGCAGTTTCCGGTATACTAAAGACGGAAACGGGCCCCGCGGCCAAACGGGGTGTCTAATCCGAGCTATAATTTCACCGCTTTAATTAAAATATCAGTAACAACTATTTTCGGGTCATATGTGACCAAACTCATTTTTTTGAAAACATAAAGACGGTTAACCGTGCTAGGCACGCAAAACGAGAAAACAAACTAATGGTAGTTTTGACTAAAGAACTCTAAGTGATATCACAATCTAAGTCCTGAGAAGTGTATCGGGGTTAACATTGTCCCCGGATCGTGTACGGTACTGGGTTAACAGTGTCCCCGGACGTTCCGGTTAACACGAATTTAAGTTATATTAATAGAAATTGTGTAGTAACGACTTAGGGATCGTATTACAGATCCGGGCCGGTAGCTGTTCACAGTATTACATCTTGCTCACAAAAAGGTGAGTTTCACGAGCCCCTTTTTATTGAACTGTTTTAAATATTTTCCCGGGGCGGAAAGCATGTTTTTATCAAAGTGTTTAAGTACATGCCGATCGCATGGAAATTAATGTATTTATATAATGTTTATTGTACGGGAATCGTACGGTAATGTATTAAGATGGTAATTGTCTGAGTTGCTAATATTGTAAGGCCCGAAACAGTGTTCTGGGTTAACAGTGTCCCCAGAGGGTATTAATTGCATTTCTGGGTTAACAGTGTCCCCAGAGGCTATTAAATGTATTTCTGGGTTAACAGTGTCCCCAGAGGTTATTAAATGTATTTCTGGGTTAACAGTGTCCCCAGAGGTTATTAAATGTGTTTCTGGGTTAACAGAGTTTTCACTTGTAGGCTCAGCATAATTACATCATTAATTTATGATTATTAAAATGATTTGTCATGGTTTATTTAAATTAGTGAAACTCACCAACTATTCGTAGTTGACCCGTTTTCTTTACATGCTTTCTAGGAACACCCAAATTGGAATGAGTGATACGTGCTTGATGATGTGTGCTATTTTGTGGAAGCTTAAGGGTCTATATTTTGTATTAAACATGTTAACATACTATTGGTAAAACTTACGTGATAACGCCTACTCGGTAACGAAACTTGGAACAATGTTATACGTTTAAATTATTGTAGTGGTGTTTTCTTTATAAGCAATGCTGTTGATATCAGATGTGTCTGTTGCATCCCGTGTACGTTTCCGCTGCGGTTACGGGGTGTTACAGAACTTGGTATCAGAGCCATTGGTTATAAAGAATTAGGATGTCTTTAAAAGATAAATATAACCAGTAGCTCAAGTGTTATAGGATCTGAATATCAACTAATAATTTATTGTGACGAGGTCTGGATGAACTTGGATGGACAAGTGAGTTATTATGGTCCGGAACATAATAACAGACTTGTCCGCACGAGGGAATTCAGGGGAAGTCACGGGGGACTTTAATAGGTAAAATTGGCAACATATGTGCAAATATATGATAATATTGTGTGTGGTCAAGTTGTATAAGTAAGTGTATATTAATTTGATTACGATTTACACTATGGAAAGAACTATATGTTTGTTAACTTGTGTGCAGGTTAGAATGTCAAGAACACCTAGTGTATCGATGGAGGAGGACCCGGAGGAAGTCAGCTCCGGGAACTCTGGGAGCCTCCCCGTATCATCCAGCTCTGAGCCTAGCGAGGCTAGTGTTAGGAGCTCTAGGCAGTCCTCCCCTGCCAGGATTGCTAGATCTCCTACCCCACCCGCACCACAGGCCGTCCCTATCCCTCCCGGATTCGGACCCCGCCTCACGGCGCGGATCAGTGTTCAGCAGGTCCCACCTACCTCGCCCCCACCCAGACCTGCTACCTGCAGGGGCGAGTCCTCCCGCTCCCAGCCCGAGCCTGTGACTCCACCAGTGTGGGGTCTCCCTAGGCAGGAGAGGGACGCGGCGGCGTGGCTACGAGTGCTCACCGAACAGGTGAATGAGCACTCCGCCGCCTTGACGGTGGGGGTACAGAGGCGGATGTACCTAGGGGACTGCATACTGGACCACCAGTATGCGATTTCGCAGCTGAAGAGGGAGTGCTCATACTCCCAGTGGATGATCGGCCGGATGGAGACGCGGATCCGGGTTATGCTGGCTGTGATGGTGGTGTTGGTGGCGGTGTTGGTGGGTTTGGTATACCACCGTGTTTAGTTGTGTTAGGATGGGAGTAGACAGGGACCGCTTTTTTATACTCTGTGTAAGCAGTTAGTGGTGATGCTAACATAGAGTGAATCTTGGGTAGTTATAATACAACCACTGGCCCTTAGGGGGTCTCTTTTGGGGTATATCGTTATAGATACTTTTGGGTATCATTCAAGCACTGACCCATTGTGGGTTATGTCGAGATGATGCCGACATAGGCCCTATGTAGGAAAACTTAACTTATGTAATGATGACAGGAAACGTATGCGAACTGACATGGATGTAATATGTACTAATGTTTATTAATGAATGGAATGTTTGTTGTGTTTTATGATTGGAACTTGTATTAATTATATATATTTTCTTGATGTTGTGTAGAATGGCACCAAAACGTTCAGCCCAATTGTCGGAAGTGGACGTGAGCCGTTTGATTGCTCAACAGTTAGAGGCGGCGATATCGGATATAGTATCGCGCATCGCCGCCAGTATTAACAATTCGACCAATCCAGCCCCTCCGAGCAATCAAACGACCACCAATAATGACGGGGAACAAAATGTTAATCCTCCACAGAATGATAACACGATTCCGAGTAATGACGCACCGCCTAGGGTGGTCGTTACAGACAGTAATGGCCCTATACCTACGGTAGAGACGAACCGTACTGAACCGATTCGTGCATCCAGGGGATGTTCGATCAAAGACTTTATGTTGTGCAAACCTCTAGAGTTTAGCGGGTCTGAAGGACCAAATGGGTTGGTTAAGTGGATGGAGAAAATAGAATCCGTTGTGAATATCAGCAACTGCCCCGAGGATTGTGTTGTTAAGTATGCTACCTGCACATTCACGGACCATGCCTTGACATGGTGGAACACGATAGTGCAGACCCGGGGTCAGGCGGCGACAAACCTCATGACCTGGACAGAGCTCAAGGCTCTTGTACTGGAACATTTCTGCCCGAAAAACGAATTGCAAAAATTAGAAAATGAATTGTGGAACCTGGAGATGCAAGGGGCAGACCATTTGGGTTATACGAACCGGTTTAATGAGTTGTCACGATTGGTACCATGGTTGGTCACCCCAGAGTCGAAGAGGGTTGAACGTTATATTTGGGGGCTAACTCCAGTTGTAAGGAGTATAGTCAATTCTGGGGGACACCAGACGTATGAGGGTGCGGTGACGCAAGCTGGTATCGTCACGTATGATTTCGTAAGGAGCGGGTCACTGAAGGTGGCGGGAGAGTCCGCTGGGGGAAAGCGGGGTACACATGACCATAGGATCCAGGAAAAGCAGCAAAATAAACGTGCTAGGCCCACTGCCCAAAACTACGCCATGACTAGTTCAGGTGGAAGACAAGAACCGCAGAAGGGAACGTTTCCTAGGTGTGGGAAATGCGGTTACCACCATGGTGGCGTGTGCAAAGAGGTGGTGTGCCACCGGTGTGTGGCAGGATTGGACACTACGCACCAAGTTGTAGGACAAACCTGAACAACCTGAACCGACAACCGCAACCTATCCGTGCGCAGCCATTTAGGACCCAACCAGCCCGACAACAAAACCCGCAAGGAAACCAAATGGTGACCACCAGCCGTGCTTGCTATGAATGCGGCAGCACAGATCACTTCAAGAGAAACTGTCCGAAGCTGAACCAGGGAGGAAATGGGCGGCAAACCGCGGGTCAGGCATCGTCGTCCAATCCGGCGTGAGGCCGAGCATTCGTGATGAGGGCGAACGAAGCACGCCAGGACCCCAGCGTAGTGACAGGTACATTCCTCGTCTCTGATCATTACGCTTCTGTATTATTTGATACAGGCGCCGATAGGAGTTTTGTTTCCGTTAAATTCATGTCGATAGCAAACCTTCCAATTGGTGAGACCATAGAACCTTATACCGTAGAAGTCGCTAACGGTAAAACCATGATAGTTAATCGAATAGTTCGGAATTGCCCTTTTATTCTGAACGATCAATCCCTTCCGATTGACTTGTTACCGATAGAATTGGGTAGTTTTGACGTGATAGTGGGAATGGATTGGTTAGCACGTAACAAGGTAGAAATACACTGTGAAAAGAAAATCGTCAAGATCCGGGTGTCGGATGACGAAGAGGTATTAGTGCAGGGTGAGAATTCGGGCAATATGATACCGTTTATATCCCACCTCAAGGTGTTAAAATATATACGCCAGGGATGCGTGGCGTATCTAGCGAGCTTGACGGCCACGGATCCTGAGGAAAAACGGGTGGACGATATCCCAGTGGTACGTGAATTTCCACAAGTTTTCCCAGAGGAACTTCCTGGATTACCGCCAACCCGACAGGTCGAACTCAGAATCGACTTATTACCTCAAGCTGGCCCTGTTGTTAAGGCGCCCTACCGACTTGCACCATCCGAGATGCAAGAATTATCCAACCAATTGCAGGAATTGTTGGATAAAGGATTTATACGTCCCAGTTATTCCCCGTGGGGTGCACCGGTACTATTCGTGAAAAAGAAGGACGGAAGCCTTAGAATGTGCATTGATTACAGGGAGCTGAACAAGTTGACAATCAAAAATAGGTATCCTCTCCCCCGAATTGATGACCTGTTCGACCAACTGCAAGGTGCGAGCTATTTCTCAAAAATTGATCTCAAATCGGGATACCATCAGGTTAGAATTCAGGAGGAGGATATCCCAAAAACCGCATTCCGGACTCGCTACGGCCATTACGAGTTCTTAGTTATGCCTTTCGGGCTAACAAATGCGCCAGCAGTGTTCATGGATCTCATGAATCGAGTCTGTAAACCCTACCTCGATAAATTCGTCATCGTATTTATTGACGATATTTTGATATACTCGAAGAGTAAAGAAGAGCACGAACAACACTTAAGATTAATTTTAGAGCTTCTAAATCAGGAGAAGTTGTATGCAAAATTCTCCAAGTGTAACTTCTGGTTACAAGAAGTGCAATTCCTTGGTCACGTTATAAACCATCAAGGAGTACACGTTGATCCAAGTAAGGTTGAAGCAGTTAAGAATTGGCAAGCGCCTAAATCGCCAAAGGAAATCCGCCAATTCTTAGGCTTAGCTGGATATTATCGTCGATTTATAGAGAACTTTTCTAGCATCGCCCAACCTTTAACCCTTCTGACCCAAAAAGATCGAAAGTATGAATGGGGTGAAGAGCAGGAAACGGCGTTTCAAACGCTAAAACAAAGATTGTGCCAAGCGCCGATCTTAAGTCTCCCCGACGGAGACGATGGTTTTGTCGTGTATTGTGACGCATCCCGGAGAGGGTTAGGATGCTTGTTGATGCAAAATAATAAGGTTATAGCCTATGCTTCTCGACAGTTAAAAATACACGAGAAAAATTACACTACTCATGACTTAGAACTGGGAGCAGTTATCTTCGCACTTAAAATCTGGAGACATTATCTCTACGGTACAAAGTGCACCATCTTCACCGATCATAAAAGTTTGCAACACATATTCGATCAGAAAGAACTGAATATGAGGCAACGAAGATGGGTCGAGTTGTTAAGCGACTATGACTGTGACATCCGTTATCACCCCGGCAAGGCTAACGTCGTAGCCGATGCCCTGAGTAGGAAGGATCGGGTTAAGCCATTGCGAGTGCGAGCACTGGAAATGATAGTCCAGTCGAACCTTTCGGACCTGGTTCGAGTCGCTCAACGCGAGGCGTTGAAAGAGGAACAATTGGTAAAAGAGGGACTTTATGGTAACGAGAAGAATTTCGAACAGCGCGTGGACGAAACTCTCTATTTCAAAAATCGGATTTGGATCCCGACCCTCCATGACCTTCGTGAATTAATCATGGACGAAGCGCATAAATCAAAATATTCCATACATCCGGGATCGGATAAGATGTACAAGGATGTGAAGGAGTTCTACTGGTGGCCGGGTATGAAAAAGGATATAGCCACATACGTCGGCAAGTGTACGACGTGTGCGAGGGTTAAGGCGGAGCACCAGAAACCTTCGGGAATGTTACAACAACCGGAAATTCCCGAATGGAAACGAAAGCAAATCACGATGGATTTTGTGACACATCTCCCTAAGACGTCCCGTGGACACGATGCAATTTGGGTAATCGTGGATCGACTAACCAAGTCGGCACATTTTATTCCGATTAGAAATAATTATAACACCGAAAGACTTGCGCAAATTTATATAAATGAAATTGTGTCTCTTCATGGGATACCCATCTCAATCATCTCCGATCGAGATAGCCATTTCACCTCCAATCTTTGGTAAGCTGTACAAGAAGCGCTGCGAACGCGTATTGATCTAAGCACAGCTTACCACCCTCAGACCGATGGTCAGTCGGAGAGGACCATCCAAACCCTGGAGGATTTGCTTCGTGCATGCGTACTGGATTTTAAGGGAAATTGGGATCAACATCTCCCACTCGTTGAATTCTCAAATAATAACAGTTACCATAGCAGTATAAAGGCAGCGCCTTACGAAGCATTGTATGGTCGGAAGTGCCGATCACCACTCTGTTGGACTGAAGTGGGCGACACTCAGGTTATTAGATCGGACCTGCTCCAGGAAACGACCAGCAAAATCCTTGAAATTCGAAACAATCTGAAGGCCGCGCGGGATCGACAGAAGAGTTATGCCGATACCCGTAGAAAACCGTTATCATTCGAGAAAGGTGATAAAGTGTATTTGAAAGTATCACCTTGGAAAGGAGTAGTCAGATTTGGAAAGGCGGGGAAGCTAGCCCCTAGATACATTGGACCATTCGACATTACTGCAAAAGTCGGTCCTGTAGCATACCGATTAGAACTGCCTTATGAACTGAGTGCAGTTCACAACGTGTTTCACGTGTCGAATTTGAAAAGATGTCTGGCGGATGAGACATCGGTGTTACCTTTAGAGGGTGTCCAAATAAATGATAAGCTCAACATCGTAGAGGAGCCCCTAGAAATAGTAGACGGGAAAATCAAGCAACTTAGACACAATAAGATATCGTTGGTCAAAGTTAGATGGAATTCGAAACGAGGCCCAGAATATACATGGGAACGAAAGGACGAATTTCGGAAGAAATACCCCCACCTATTTCCTCAAAAGGAAGTAGTTGACGCGTAAAATTTCGAGGACGAAATTTTTGTAACGGGGGGAGAATGTAACAATTCCGGCAAATTCAGGTATACCCTAGCCGGTATATACTATTTACGTGTTATTTAATACCGAATATATGAATTATAATGTGTTTGTACGAGTATATAAGATTCACAGTACGAATTATACTCGAATGTACAGTTAGTCGTATTGGAATTACGATTAACCAATGAACGGTTATTGAAACCCGAACGAATCGGGGATTACATTATAGACGAAATATATAATGTTTAGTGATGTGTACGAAGTATTAAAGCTTCGGGATAAGTGAATTATAGCACAGAAAAAGGATTTCGATTTATTAGTACGTCGGTACGATAAATGAAACATTTAACATCAAACCAAGCAAGAGACGATCGATCAAGCCGAAAAAGATGCACAATTACCGACAATATGATGTGTTAAGTCAATAAATGTCATGGTTTAAGTTTTTAAAGTTTTTAAATCGGTTTTATATAAATTTAAATTTTAAGCCGAAAAAACGACCGTTTTGGCCTCGTTTTGAGCGGAATTAAACGTTTAACCGAAAAACGAACTGAACCAGATTATCCACAACATTATCCGGATTGCACAATCCGAATGTGTGGCCAAGGTTGAAGATGTGGGCCCCACCCCACACCTTACTAGGACCGATCGGTCCATGATCACCCACACACACACTACATTTTCTTTTTTCTAACATCCTAACTCCACAATTCTCTCAACACTCCTCAATATTCATCCAACCTCCTTTGATTTATACCAAGAAACCGAGGTAAAGATCGGATTATAGTCGTGTTCATCTTTATTTCTCGAGTCATTTACAAGAAAATGAGGTTTCAAGTGAAAAATGGGTGAAAACCCGAGATGAAACCGAATCTTGCAAGATCAAGTGATGTATACAAGTTATACAAGGGATCTTGGTCCAAGAAAGGAGTTAAAAGAGTCAAAAACGAATTTTTACGGTTAAAATCTTTGTTTTGATGTCTTAACCGAAACCATGAAAGAAATGGTTGATTGTGGGTATAACTTGCTTGGTGTGGTGTTGTTGTGCTTGTAGGTGTTGTAGCTAGTTGCTAGCAAAGGCTAGAAAGCAAGATCTTTGCGATCTAAAGCTAGAAACACAAGGTAGTTCGGTTTTTCGTATGATTTGTAAGATTTGGACAGATTGTGGTAGACTTAGAGTTGAGTCATGAAATTTCACAGAGATGATCTACACATGAAAATATGAGATCTGTGAAATTTTGGTAATTTTTGGATAAAGGATGAATATTTGGTGAATTTAATGCTCGGTTTTGGCTAAAAATGGTGAAAAATAGCTAAACATCATGAAAAATTCTGGAAAAATTCAGATAAGCTTTTTATAACATATAAAAGTCACACACAAAATTTCAGGTCCATTGGAGAAGTCTAAGTAGGCTTTTCGGTAAAACGAGATCTAGGGTTTTCTAGCTCGGTTTTGGTAAAAATGGCATGAAAAATGAGTTTTTGGTTCTTTAAAATTACTGGGAACTATGTGGATGGCAGGAGTCATCCCAGAAAAATTTGGGATTTTTCTAAGGTCGTTGGGTATTTTCGACATAAATGTTAAATATAAAAATTAATTCTTGAAATAATTTTATAAAATTCCTTACTGTCAAAAACTGATTTGTGCAAAATTTCAAGATCCGAGACTAAACGGATAATTATTTGTGCTAAACAGAACATAAAAACAAACTTTTAAAGCTTAAAACGCGTAAACCGGCAAAGTTCGCCTAAGCGAGCTGACTGGTGTATAAAAACCCTAAAAATGGACTATTTTCATGAAACTAAGTAAATCAAGTAAAAATAAATCATCCGAAAGTAATTCGGATGATTTGGGCAATTTTACCCGATTTAGCAGTTTCCGGTATACTAAAGACGGAAACGGGCCCCGCGGCCAAACGGGGTGTCTAAACCGAGCTATAATTTCACCGCTTTAATTAAAATATCAGTAACAACTATTTTCGGGTCATATGTGACCAAACTCATTTTTTTGAAAACATAAAGACGGTTAACCGTGCTAGGCACGCAAAACGAGAAAACAAACTAATGGTAGTTTTGACTAAAGAACTCTAAGTGATATCACAATCTAAGTCCTGAGAAGTGTATCGGGGTTAACATTGTCCCCGGATCGTGTACGGTACTGGGTTAACAGTGTCCCCGGACGTTCCGGTTAACACGAATTTAAGTTATATTAATAGAAATTGTGTAGTAACGACTTAGGGATCGTATTACAGATCCGGGCCGGTAGCTGTTCACAGTATTACATCTTGCTCACAAAAAGGTGAGTTTCACGAGTCCCTTTTTATTGAACTGTTTTAAATATTTTCCCGGGGCGGAAAGCATGTTTTTATCAAAGTGTTTAAGTACATGCCGATCGCATGGAAATTAATGTATTTATATAATGTTTATTGTACGGGAATCGTACGGTAATGTATTAAGATGGTAATTGTCTGAGTTGCTAATATTGTAAGGCCCGAAACAGTGTTCTGGGTTAACAGTGTCCCCAGAGGGTATTAATTGCATTTCTGGGTTAACAGTGTCCCCAGAGGCTATTAAATGTATTTCTGGGTTAACAGTGTCCCCAGAGGTTATTAAATGTATTTCTGGGTTAACAGTGTCCCCAGAGGTTATTAAATGTGTTTCTGGGTTAACAGAGTTTTCACTTGTAGGCTCAGCATAATTACTTCATTAATTTATGATTATTAAAATGATTTGTCATGGTTTATTTAAATTAGTGAAACTCACCAACTATTCGTAGTTGACCCGTTTTCTTTACATGCTTTCTAGGTACACCCAAATTGGAATGAGTGATACGTGCTTGATGATGTGTGCTATTTTGTGGATGCTTAAGGGTCTATATTTTGTATTAAACATGTTAACATACTATTGGTAAAACTTATGTGATAACGCCTACTCGGTAACGAAACTTGGAACAATGTAATACGTTTAAATTATTGTAGTGGTGTTTTCTTTATAAGCAATGCTGTTGATATCAGATGTGTCTGTTGCATCCCGTGTACGTTTCCGCTGCGGTTACGGGGTGTTACAAAAGCTTTGTCCGAATTTGATGAACCAGGACTTGTGACATTAGAACTTGTCTGAGCCACTTAGCTCACATTAACCTCGGTATTGTTTGAAGAGACTTTAATTGGAACTGTCTGATCAACTTCAACACAGACGGATTGCTGATTACTAGGATTATAAGTATAATTATTATTGAATGGTGGTGGAACTTCAGTGTATCCAATTCCCCCTTTTTTTAGTTGGGGAACGTTGAACACTCAGTATATGATCAAGCATTACTGAGGAATTCCTAAATTGTTCAATTTTCCTGTTCAATTCCACCACTTTCACCTGGTAATCAGCTATTGGTTTATCCTTTTCAGCTATTAGTTTGGTCTTTTCTTCTACAACTTCATAGCTAAGATGAATGACTTGTATTTTTTCAGCTAGGGTAGCCTTAAGGCTTCTTATGTCTTTTTCACTAGATTTTATTTTTACCGAATAGCTATTTTCTTTAGTTTTTGAATAATGATGTTCCTCTTTTAACGTTTTTAATTCTTTATCCAAACTAACAAACTGATCGGTTAAAGCTTTCAGTTGATCAGATAGTTTTTCACATTGTTCACATTGAGTTTCAGAACATACCTCTGAGAGCTGATCATTCACTTATGCCATGAACCCTTGGTCCTCCATGGGTTCTTTGTCACATCTTCTAGTCTCAATATTCACCAGATTCGCTTGCTCAATCACTTCCTCAACTTGTACATTCCAATTATACCCACCATTCTGTTGAGACACCATGGCCTTTATTTCACTTCCACCCCCATTCTGTTGAGTAGGCCTATTTTGACTCCGTTCAACTCTTTCATTGGTACACTCTCTTGCGAAGTGTCCATTTTGTTGACAGTTGTAGCAACGAACATTTGATTTATCAAATCCCGGTCTCTCTCCAACAAACTTTCTTCTAGTTTTCTTCATGATCCTTTTCACCCTTCTTACTATCATTGCCATTTGCCACTGTAGATCCATTTCTTCCATGTCATCAGCATCTATCTGATCATAGTCCTCATCCAAGGTTGTAGGGTCTAATATCTTCCATTTTATGTAATTCTCATAAGAGACAATGAAAGAAGCATAAAGAGCAAATTGGTGTTCAGCAAATTTCACACTCATTGGCATCTTGGAGTAATTCATACTAGAAGAACTGGTGGAGGAGTTACCGACTGAGGATTGAGGTTTTGAAGAAGTACTTCCACCCGCTACAAAGCATACGTCTCAATCCATAGTTATCACCACATGACCATCTTGAGTGGAGTTTGGTTCTCCACCTGAGTAGTAGGCAGTCGATTCGGCTTTAGAACTTAAGTATGGAGAGCCCTTTGCACCATACATTCCCAGATCCTGAACCTGATCAGTAGACGACTCGTTTCGTACCATATTAAGTTCATAATTACGTAACTTGTTTACCACCTTCTCCAAGTCAAAACTATTAAATTCTTTATCCTCTCTCATCAGAACTGTGTACATCTCCCATTTTGGTGGGAGAGCATCAAGAAGTTTTTCCACAATCTTATTCTCCGGGTACTCTATAAAGTAATTATCCAACTCAGCCATTAAGTGGTAATATCGTGTGATGATGTCATCAAGAGATTCATTTTTAAGATACTTGAATACAGAGAATTGAGTTTTTAGCAGTTTTGTCTTTGAGTTACGAATCCCGACATTACCTTCATAGCGGTTCTCTAATGCTTCCCATAATTCTGTAACAGACTTGTACTTTCTGAAAGTATGAAGAATCTCTTGAGGTAGTGCCATGGTTATGGCAGCTAGTGGTTTACTTTCTGCTTCGTACATTTTCTTCTCATCATCCTCCATCTTATTATACTTCTTGAGTTGCTCACGACCTTCGAACTCAGTTGTCGGTGGAATGTATCCATCTTGAATGCAGACCCACATTTTTGCATCTTGATACTTCACATACTGCTCAAACCTATCTTTCCACGCAACAAAATCAGTTCCTTTAAGTAGCTTTGGAGCTTTAGTCGCTGATCCAGCTTCAGCTTCCATTTTTACCAGTTCTGTGATGTTTATCGAAGCCATACTCAACCACAACGAGATCAGAAACTAACTAAAATTTGTTCTGTGTACAGTAAATGACGAGGTTAAGATAACTTCGCTTGACTTGCTAACTTCGCTGCTAAGATAACTTCGTTGACTTGCTAACTTCTAGAACAACTTCGCCGGTACTTAACTTCACCTGATTTTACCTTCGCTGATGTTATATCTTCACTGAAACCCTAGTTCCTCAGACGAAAACTTCGTTGGGTGATCTACTTTGATTTGCAACTCTGATTCATTGATTTCGAAGGTTGTGGGAGTAACAGGGAGGTGCGATTTGAAGTGTATTGTTGAGAAACGAACAAAAGAACGGTATTTCATCGTGAAACGATTCCGTGAAAAGTATAACGGTATAACTATAACACTCGTGTGATAATCCCGAACCACACAATCACGAGCAAATGCTCTGATACCAATTGTAGGTTCCCAGCCGAATCTACACAGAAGTATCTCGTAACACGAGGGTGTGGAATCCTTTACGTATATTATACGAGTGTTTACACGAGTAATATGTTAAGAAAATAAGAAAATGTAAACACAAATGAACACTTGTTATATTACGATGTAGGGAACCAAAAACACCAAACAAGTATTACACCTCGTTGCCAAACCAAACTATCAAAGTCACCTAGATGGTAGCGAAGTTAAGTTTATATAAAGCGACAACTTCGCCTAACATCCTCGGCGAAGTTGTCCCTAACTTCGCTACTAAACAAGTTCGCCTAATCTATAAACCAAGCCAACACTTTCAACAAAATAAGAACAATGTGACGATTACAGACACAATAGACACGAAATAAATGAACTACTGGCATCATGCACCAACAAAAAATATTCTAAGTAAAGCTTACTCGGAGAACTGTTCCCAAACACACTTAATGTAACACCCCGTAACCGCAGCGGAAACGTACACGGGATGCAACAGACACATCTGATATCAACAGCATTGCTTATAAAGAAAATACCACTACATTAATTTATAACATATTACATTGTTGCGAGTTGCGTTACTGTCTAGGTGTTACACACATATATTACCAATAAGACATTAATATATATTCATTACAAAATACAGAGCAGCAAGCTTCCAACAGGTAGCACAGATAGTTAAGCACATATCAATCATTCCAACTTGGGCATACCTAGAAAGCATGTAAAGAAAACGGGTCAACTACGAATAGTTGGTGAGTTTCACTAATTTAAATAAACCATAGATCAGTATAAAAATCATATGTTAATGATGAAATTATGCTAAGCCCGTTAATGAAAACTCTATTAACCCAAAGCACATTAAATGACCCCTGGGGACACTGTTAACCCAGAACATATCCAATAACCCCTGGGGACACTGTTAACCCAGTACATATCAAATAACCCCTGGGGACACTGTTAACCCAGCGCATATCAAATACCCTCTGGGGACACTGTTAACCCAGAACCATATCCAATAACCTCTGGGGACACTGTTAACCCAGAACCATATCCAGTAACCTCTGGGGACACTGTTAACCCAGAAACATATCCAATACCCTCTGGGAACACTGTTAACCCAGAAATATATCCAATAACCCTCTGGGAACTAAGTTACCCCAGAACAATTCCACCCGATAAACAAATTATCTATTCTATGCATCATACCATATATATATAAAAATATACAAGTGTTTCCATACGATCGGTATGTACTTAGATAATTTAACACAATCATGCTTTCCGCCCCGGGAAAATATTTAAAACAGTTCATTAAAAGGGGCTCGTGAAAACTCACCTTTTTGTGAGTCTGTGGGTAATACAATGAACAGCTACGTGCCTGGATCTGTAATATAATATCTAGTCGTTACTATATAATTCCCATAAACTAAATCCGTATTAATCGGTACATCTGGGGACATTGTTAACCCAGTACTGTACTCGATCCGGGGACAATGTTAACCCCGTGACACTCCTAAGGACTCAGATTGTGACATTGCTTAGAGTCTGACAGTCAATTTAGTTAAAGTGATGAAATTATAGCTCGGTTTGACACCCCGTTTGGCCGCGGGGCCCGTTTCCGGTATTTCGGTGCCGGAAACGGTAAAATCGGGTAAAATTACCCAAATCATCCGAATTATTTTCGGATGATTTATTTTTACTTAATTTACTTAGGTTTATGAAATAGTCCATTTTTAGAGTTTTCATGTACCAGTCAGCTCGCTTATGCGAACTTTGCCGGTTTACACGTTTTAAGCTTTAAAAACTTGTTTTTATGTTCTTTTCAGCACAAATAATTACCCGATTAGTCTCGGGTCTTGAAATTTTGCACAAAACTTAATTTGACAGTAAGGAATTTTTGTAAAAATTTTCCAGATTTATTTTCTTATATTTACATTTATTTATCTATTTTTAAATCTCATTAAAATACTAAATATATCAAAAATACCAAAACACTTTAGAAAAATCCCAAATTTTTCTGGGATGATCTCTATCATCCTCATAACTTTCTGGAATTTTTCCAGATTTATTTTCCTATATTTACATTTATTTATCTATTTTTGAATCTCATTAAAATACTAAATATATCAAAAATACCAAAACACTTTAGAAAAATCCCAAATTTTTCTGGGATGATCTCTATCATCCTCATAACTTTCTGGAATTTTTCCAGATTTTAAAACTTATTTTTCAAGCCATTTTCACCCAAAACCGAGCTAGAAAGCCCTAGAACTCGTTTCACCGAAAAGCCTACTTAGGCTTTTCCAACTGAGCTCAAATTTTGTGGGTGACTTTTATATGTTATAAAAAGCTTATCTTAAATTTTCCAGAATTTTTCATCATGTTTAGCTATTTTTCACTATTTTTGGCCAAAACCGAGCATTAAATTCACCAAATATTCATCTTTTATCCAAAAATTACCAAAAATTCACAGATCTCATATTTTCATGTGTAGATCATCTCTGTGAAATTTCGTGACCCGACTCTAAGCACACGAAAATCTGTCCAAATTTCATAAACACCCGAAAACCGAACTATCTTGTGTTTTCTAGCTTTAGATCGCAAGGATCTCGGTTTCTAGCCTTTGCTAGCCGCTAGATACAACACTTACAAGCACAATAACACTATACCAAGCAAACTATACCAACAATCAAACCATTTCTTTCAAAGTGTCGGTTTTTATATAAAAACAAAGGTTTTAACCGTAAAAATCCGTTCTCGGCTCTTTTTACTCATTTCTTGGACCAAGATCCCTTATATAACATGTATACATCTCTTGATCATGCAAGAGTCGGTTTCATCTCGGGTTTTCACCCATCTTTCACTTGGAAACTCATTTTAACAAGATTTTAACCGTAAAAATTCGTTATAAACTCTTTTAACTCATCACTTGGATCAAGATCCTTTGTATAACTTGTATACATCACTTGATCATGCGAGAATCGGTTTCAACTCGGGTTTTCACCCATTTTTACATTTGAAACCTCCTTTTCTCAAGATCATGAAGTTAGAAAACAAAATTCAAGCTTAAAAACATATGTTATACCTTCAAATCTTGGTTAGAACTTGGGTTTTTGGATGAACTTTGAAGGGTTTAGAGAGTTGAGAGAGTTTTGATGTGTAGAAAAAAGAAAAATGAATTGATTATGGATGTAAAGGGACCGATCGGTCCACCATATGGGTGGGGGGTGGGTCCCACAAATCCATTCTAAGCCACATATTCGGATTACGCAATCCGGATAATGTTGTGGATAATCTGGTTCAGTTCGTTTCTCGTTTAAACTCGTAATTCGGCTTAAAACAAGCTAAAATGGTTGTTTTTCGGGTTAAAAATAAAATTTACCTAAAACTGATTTAAAAACTTTAAAAACTTAACCCATGACATTAAAACATCATATTATTAATAATTAAGCATCTTTTTCGGCTTGATTGATCGTCTCATGCTTGGTTTGGTGTTAAAGGTTTCGTTTATCGTACCGACGTACTAATAAATCGAAATCCTTTTTCTGTGCTATAATTTACTTATCCCGAAGCATTAATACCTCGTAAATATCACTAAACATTATATACTTCGTCTATAATGTAATTCCCGATTCGTTCGGGTTTCAATAACCGATCATTGATTAATTGTAATTCCAATACGATTCACTATATAATTGAGTATGATTCACACTGTGAACCATATATATTCGTATCAATGTGCTATAACTTATATAATCAATATTAAATAGCACGTAAATAGTATATACCGGCTAGGGTATACCTGGATTTGCCGGAATCGTTACATTCTCCCCCTGTTATAAAAATTTCGTCCTCGAAATTTTACGCGTCAACTACTTCCTTTTGAGGAAATAGGTGGGGGTATTTCTTCCGAAATTCGTCCTTTCGTTCCCAAGTAAATTCTGGGCCTCGTTGCGAATTCCATCTAACTTTGACCAACGAGATCTTATTGTGTCTAAGTTGCTTGATTTTACCGTCCACTATTTCGATGGGCTCCTCTACGAAGTTGAGCCTATCACTTATTTGAACACCCTCTAAGGGTAACACCGATGTCTCATCCGCCAGACATCTTTTCAAATTTGACACATGAAACACGTTATGAACTGCACTCAGTTCCTCAGGCAGTTCTAGTCGGTAAGCTACCGGACCGATCTTTGCAGTAATAATGAATGGTCCAATATATCTAGGGGCCAACTTCCCCGCCTTTCCAAATCTGACCACTCCTTTCCAGGGTGATACTTTCAGATATACTTTTTCACCCTTCTCAAATGACAACGGTTTTCGACGGGTATCGGCATAACTCTTCTGCCGGTCCCGCGCGGCTTTTAGGTTGTTCTTAATTTCAAGAATCTTGCTGGTCGTCTCCTGGACCAGATCCGATCTAATGACCTGCGGGTCTCCCACTTCAGACCAGCAAAGTGGTGATCGGCACTTCCGCCCATACAATGCTTCATAAGGTGCTGCCTTTATACTGCTATGGTAACTGTTATTATAGGAAAATTCAACGAGTGGGAGATGTTGATCCCAATTTCCCTTAAAGTCCAGTACGCAGGCACGAAGCAAATCCTCCAAAGTTTGAATGGTCCTCTCAGACTGACCATCGGTCTGAGGGTGGTAAGTTGTGCTTAGGTCAATACGTGTTCCCAACGCTTCTTGGACAGCTCGCCAAAGTTTGGAGGTGAAATGGCTATCCCTATCGGAGATGATCGAGATGGGGATGCCATGACGAGACACTATTTCATTTATATAAATTTGCGCAAGTCTCTCGGTGTTATAATTATTTCTAATTGGAATAAAATGTGCCGATTTGGTTAATCGATCCACGATTACCCAAATTGCATCATGACCTCGGGGCGTCTTGGGGAGGTGTGTCACAAAATCCATTGTGATCTGCTCCCACTTCCATTCCGGAATTTCCGGTTGTTGCAACATTCCCGAAGGTTTCTGGTGCTCCGCCTTAACCCTCGCACACGTCGTACACTTGCCGACGTATGTGGCTATATCCTTTTTCATACCTGGCCACCAGTAAAATTCTTTCACATCCTGGTACATTTTATCAGATCCCGGATGTATGGAATATTTCGACTTATGCGCTTCGTCCATGATTAATTCACGAAGGTCATGGAGGGTCGGAATCCAAATCCGACCTTTGAAATAGAGAATTTCGTCCACACGTTGTTCGAAATTCTTCTCGTTCCCGAAAAGTCCTTCTTTATCCAATTGGTCCTCTTTCAACGCCTCGCGTTGAGCGACTCGAATCAAATCCGAAAGGTTTGACTGGACTATCATTCCCAACGCCCGCACTCGCAATGGTTTAACCCGATCCTTCCTACTCAAGGCATCGGCTACGACATTAGCCTTGCCGGGGTGATATCGAATGTTACAGTCATAGTCACTTAGCAACTCGACCCATCTTCGTTGCCTCATATTCAGTTCTTTCTGATCGAATATGTGTTGCAAACTTTTATGATCAGTGAATATGGTGCACTTTGTACCGTAGAGATAGTGTCTCCAGATTTTAAGTGCAAAGATGACTGCTCCCAGTTCTAAGTCATGAGTAGTGTAATTTTTCTCATGAACTTTTAACTGTCGAGACGCATAGGCTATGACCTTTTTATTTTGCATTAACACGCATCCTAACCCTTTACGGGATGCGTCACAAAATACAATAAATCCATCGTCTCCGTCGGGGAGACTTAAGATTGGCGCTTGACACAACCTTTGCTTTAGCGTTTGAAACGCCGCTTCCTGCTCTTCACCCCATTCATATTTCCGATCCTTTTGAGTCAGGAGGGTTAAGGGTTGGGCGATGCTGGAAAAGTTCTCTATAAATCGACGATAGTATCCAGCTAAGCCTAAGAATTGGCGGATTTCCTTCGGAGATTTAGGCGCTTGCCAATCCTTAATTGCTTCAACTTTACTCGGATCAACGTGTATTCCTTGGTGGTTTATAACGTGACCGAGGAATTGCACCTCTTGTAACCAGAAGTTACACTTGGAGAATTTTGCATACAACTTCTCCTGATCCAAAAGCTCCAAAACTAACCTCAAATGTCGCTCATGCTCTTCTTTACTTTTTGAATATATCAAAATATCGTCAATAAATACAATGACCAATTTGTCGAGATAGGGTTTACAGACTCGGTTCATGAGATCCATGAACACCGCTGGCGCATTTGTTAGCCCAAAAGGCATAACTAGAAATTCGTAGTGGCCGTAGCGAGTCCGAAACGCGGTTTTTGGGATATCCTCCTCCTGAATTTTAACTTGGTGGTATCCCGATCTAAGATCAATCTTTGAGAAATAGCTCGCACCTTGTAGTTGGTCGAACAAATCATCGATCCGGGGAAGAGGATACCTATTTTTGATGGTTAATTTGTTCAATTCCCTGTAGTCAATGCACATTCGAAGGCTTCCGTCCTTCTTTTTCACAAATAGTACAGGTGCACCCCACGGGGAATAACTGGGACGTATAAACCCCTTATCCAACAATTCCTGCAACTGGTTGGATAGTTCTTGCATCTCGGACGGTGCAAGTCTGTAAGGGGCCTTAGCAACAGGGCCGGCTTGAGGTAATAAGTCGATTCTGAATTCGACTTGTCGGGTTGGCGGTAATCCAGGAAGTTCTTCTGGGAAAACTTGTGGAAATTCGCGTACCACGGGAATATCGTCCACTCGTTTTTCCTCAGAATCAGTGGCCGTCAGGCTCGCTAGATACGCCACACATCCCTGACGCATATATTTTAGCGCCTTGAGGTGAGATATAAATGGCATCATATTGCCCGACTTATCACCCTGCACTAATACTTCTTCGTCGTCCGACACCCGGATTTTGACGAGTTTCTTTTCACAATTTATCTCTACCTTGTTGCGTGCTAACCAATCCATTCCCACTATCACATCAAAACTACCCAGTTTTACAGGTAACAAGTCAATCAGGAAGGATTGTTCGTTTAGAATAAAAGGACAATTCCGAACAATTTGATTGACTATCATGGTCTTACCGTTAGCAACTTCTACGGTATAGGGTTCTATGGATTCACTAACCGGCATGTTTGCTAATGACAGGAATTTAACGGAGACGAAACTTCTATCAGCACCCGTATCAAATAATACAGAAGCGTAATGGTCAGAAACAAGGAATGTACCTGTCACTACGCTGGGGTCCTGACGTGCTTCGCTCGCCCCTATCACGAAAGCTCGGCTTCTAGCCGGGTTGGACGACGATGCCTGACCCGCGGGTTGCCGCCCATTTCTTCCTTGATTCAGCTTCGGACAGTTTTTCTTGAAGTGATCTGTGCTACCGCATTCGTAGCAAGCACGGCTGGTGGTCACCAATTGGTTTCCTTGTGGGTTTTGCTGTTGGGTTGGTTGGTTCCTAAATGATTGCGCACGGATAGGTTGCGGTTGACGGTTCAGGTTGTTCAAGTTTGTCCTACAACTGGGTGCGTAGTGCCCAAACCTGCCACACCGGTGGCACACCACCTCTTTGCACGCGCCACCATGGTGGTAACCACATTTCCCACATTTAGGAAACGTTCCCCTCTGCGGTTCTTGCCTTCCGCCCGAACTAGTCATGGCGTAGTTCTGGGCAGTGGGTCTAGCACGTTTACCTTGCTGTTTCTCCCGGATCCTATTGTCATACGTACCTCGCTTTCCTCCAGCCGACTCTCCTGTCGTCTTTAGCGATCCACTCCTTAAGAAATCATACGTGACAATACCAGCCTGTGTCACTGCACCCTCATATGTCTGGTGTCCTCCCGCGTTAACTATACTCCTCACTACTGGAGTAAGTCCCCAAATATAACGTTCCACCCTCTTTGACTCTGGGGTGACCAACCACGGCACTAATCGTGACAGTTCATTAAACCGGTTGGTATATCCCAAGTGGTCCGCCCCATGCATCTCTAGGTTCCACAACTCATGTTCCAGTTTCTGCAATTCATTCTTTGGGCAGAAATGTTTCAAAACAAGATCCTTAAGCTCTGCCCAGGTCATGCGGTTTGTCGCCGCCTGGCCTCGAGTCTGTACTATGGTGTTCCACCATGTCAAAGCATGGTCTGTGAACGTACAGGTGGCGTACTTAACGACACAATCCTCGGGACAGTTGCTGATATTCACCACTGATTCTATTTTCTCTATCCATTTCACTAACCCATTCGGTCCTTCCGACCCGTTAAACTCTAAAGGCTTGCATAACATAAAGTCCTTGATTGAACAACCCCTGGATGGTCCAGTGCGGTTGGTCTCTACGGTAGGTATAGGGCCATTACTGTCTGTAGCGACCACCGTAGGTGGTGCGTCATTACTCGGAATCGTGTTATCAGTAGGTGGAGGATTAGCATTATGTTCCCCGCCATTATTTATGGGCGTTTGATTGCTCGGAGGGGTTGGATTGGTTGAGTTATTAATACTGGCGGCGATGCGCGATACTATATCCGGTATCGCCGCCTCCAACTGTTGAGCAATTAAACGGCTCACATCTACTTCCGATATTTTCGTGGATCGTTTCGGTGCCATTCTACACAATCATCAAAGAAATATATATAATCAATACCATCTCAAAACATAAAACACAATACATATTTCATTCATTAGTAAACATTGATTCATATTACACAAACCTCAGTTTACATACTTTCAGTCAACATTACATAACTAGTTTTATTACAAGGGCCCTATGTTGGTATCATCTCGACATAACCCGTAAAGGGGTCAGTGCTTGAATGATACCCAAAAGTATCTATAGTGATATGCCCTACAAGAGACCCACCCTAGGGGCCAGTGGTTGTATCATAACTAACCAAGATTCACTCCGTGTTAGTATCACCACTAACTACTTACACAGAGTATCAAAAAAAGAAAATGGTCCCTGACTAACCCCATCCAAACATAACTACTAAACACGGTGGTATGCCCACCACATCATCACTGCCACCATCGCCACCACTACTGCCACCACCCCCCGGAGCCACGCCTCCAACCGCTGAACCATCATTAGGGAGTACGAGCTCTCCCTGGTCAACCGGTCGATTGCATACTGGCAATCCAGTATGCGGTCACCAAGGTACACTCGTCTCTGTACCCCCACGGTCAGGGCGGCTGAGTGCTCATTTACTTGCTCTGTGAGCACTCGTAGCCAGGCCACCGCCTCCCGCTCTTGTCTGGGAAGGCCCCAGACAGGTAGAGCCATCGGCTCGGGCTGGGATGAGGACTCTCCCCGACGAGTAGCAGGTCGGGGTGGGGGAGAGGTCGGTGGGACACGCGGAATGCTGATCCGCGCCGTAAGGCGGGGACCAAATCCCGGAGGGACAGAGGTGGCCTGCGGTGCGAGGGGAGTAGGGGATCTGACGATCCGGGCCGGGGAGGACTGACTCGAGCTCCTGTGACTCGCCTCGCTAGGCTCGGAGTCGGATGACACATGTAAGCTCCCGGAGTTTCCGGGGCTAACCTCCTCCGGATCCTCCTCTACAGATAAGCTACGCGGGCTTGACATTTTTACCTGCACACAAGTTAACAAGCATATAGTCCTTTCCATAGTGTAATTCATAATTAAATTAACACATACTTATTTATACGACTTTACCACATAATAATATTATCATATATTTATACATATGTTGCCAATTTTACCTATTTAAGTCCCCCATGACTTCCCCTGAATTTCCTCGTGCAGACAAGTCTGTTATTATGTTCCGGACCATAATAACCCACTTGTCCATCCAAGTTCATCCCGATCTCGTCACAATATATTATTAGTTGATATTCAGATCCTATAATACTTGAGCTACTGGTTATATTTTAGGTATCTTTTAAAGACATCCTAAATCTTTATAACCAATGGCTCTGATACCAAGTTCTGTAACACCCCGTAACCGCAGCGGAAACGTACACGGGATGCAACAGACACATCTGATATCAACAGCATTGCTTATAAAGAAAATACCACTACATTAATTTATAACATATTACATTGTTGCGAGTTGCGTTACTGTCTAGGTGTTACACATATATATTACCAATAAGACATTAATATATATTCATTACAAAATACAGAGCAGCAAGCTTCCAACAGGTAGCACAGATAGTTAAGCACATATCAATCATTCCAACTTGGGCATACCTAGAAAGCATGTAAAGAAAACGGGTCAACTACGAATAGTTGGTGAGTTTCACTAATTTAAATAAACCATAGATCAGTATAAAAATCATATGTTAATGATGAAATTATGCTAAGCCCGTTAATGAAAACTCTATTAACCCAAAGCACATTAAATGACCCCTGGGGACACTGTTAACCCAGAACATATCCAATAACCCCTGGGGACACTGTTAACCCAGTACATATCAAATAACCCCTGGGGACACTGTTAACCCAGCGCATATCAAATACCCTCTGGGGACACTGTTAACCCAGAACCATATCCAATAACCTCTGGGGACACTGTTAACCCAGAACCATATCCAGTAACCTCTGGGGACACTGTTAACCCAGAAACATATCCAATACCCTCTGGGAACACTGTTAACCCAGAAATATATCCAATAACCCTCTGGGAACTAAGTTACCCCAGAACAATTCCACCCGATAAACAAATTATCTATTCTATGCATCATACCATATATATATAAAAATATACAAGTGTTTCCATACGATCGGTATGTACTTAGATAATTTAACACAATCATGCTTTCCGCCCCGGGAAAATATTTAAAACAGTTCATTAAAAGGGGCTCGTGAAAACTCACCTT
Source organism: Bidens hawaiensis (assembly GCF_021521415.1). Lineage (NCBI taxonomy): Eukaryota > Viridiplantae > Streptophyta > Magnoliopsida > Asterales > Asteraceae > Bidens > Bidens hawaiensis. Next base: position 47,684 of record NW_027496006.1, read on the forward strand.
TTTGTGAGTCTGTGGGTAATACAATGAACAGCTACGTGCCTGGATCTGTAATATAATATCTAGTCGTTACTATATAATTCCCATAAACTAAATCCGTATTAATCGGTACATCTGGGGACATTGTTAACCCAGTACTGTACTCGATCCGGGGACAATGTTAACCCCGTGACACTCCTAAGGACTCAGATTGTGACATTGCTTAGAGTCTGACAGTCAATTTAGTTAAAGTGATGAAATTATAGCTCGGTTTGACACCCCGTTTGGCCGCGGGGCCCGTTTCCGGTATTTCGGTGCCGGAAACGGTAAAATCGGGTAAAATTACCCAAATCATCCGAATTATTTTCGGATGATTTATTTTTACTTAATTTACATAGGTTTATGAAATAGTCCATTTTTAGAGTTTTCATGTACCAGTCAGCTCGCTTATGCGAACTTTGCCGGTTTACACGTTTTAAGCTTTAAAAACTTGTTTTTATGTTCTTTTCAGCACAAATAATTACCCGATTAGTCTCGGGTCTTGAAATTTTGCACAAAACTTAATTTGACAGTAAGGAATTTTTGTAAAAATTTTCCAGATTTATTTTCTTATATTTACATTTATTTATCTATTTTTAAATCTCATTAAAATACTAAATATATCAAAAATACCAAAACACTTTAGAAAAATCCCAAATTTTTCTGGGATGATCTCTATCATCCTCATAACTTTCTGGAATTTTTCCAGATTTATTTTCCTATATTTACATTTATTTATCTATTTTTGAATCTCATTAAAATACTAAATATATCAAAAATACCAAAACACTTTAGAAAAATCCCAAATTTTTCTGGGATGATCTCTATCATCCTCATAACTTTCTGGAATTTTTCCAGATTTTAAAACTTATTTTTCAAGCCATTTTCACCCAAAACCGAGCTAGAAAGCCCTAGAACTCGTTTCACCGAAAAGCCTACTTAGGCTTTTCTAACTGAGCTCAAATTTTGTGGGTGACTTTTATATGTTATAAAAAGCTTATCTTAAATCCGTTCTCGGCTCTTTTTACTCATTTCTTGGACCAAGATCCCTTATATAACATGTATACATCTCTTGATCATGCAAGAGTCGGTTTCATCTCGGGTTTTCACCCATCTTTCACTTGGAAACTCATTTTAACAAGATTTTAACCGTAAAAATTCGTTATAAACTCTTTTAACTCATCACTTGGATCAAGATCCTTTGTATAACTTGTATACATCACTTGATCATGCGAGAATCGGTTTCAACTCGGGTTTTCACCCATTTTTACATTTGAAACCTCCTTTTCTCAAGATCATGAAGTTAGAAAACAAAATTCAAGCTTAAAAACATATGTTATACCTTCAAATCTTGGTTAGAACTTGGGTTTTTGGATGAACTTTGAAGGGTTTAGAGAGTTGAGAGAGTTTTGATGTGTAGAAAAAAGAAAAATGAATTGATTATGGATGTAAAGGGACCGATCGGTCCACCATATGGGTGGGGGGTGGGTCCCACAAATCCATTCTAAGCCACATATTCGGATTACGCAATCCGGATAATGTTGTGGATAATCTGGTTCAGTTCGTTTCTCGTTTAAACTCGTAATTCGGCTTAAAACAAGCCTAAAATGGTTGTTTTTCGGGTTAAAAATAAAATTTACCTAAAACTGATTTAAAAACTTTAAAAACTTAACCCATGACATTAAAACATCATATTATTAATAATTAAGCATCTTTTTCGGCTTGATTGATCGTCTCATGCTTGGTTTGGTGTTAAAGGTTTCGTTTATCGTACCGACGTACTAATAAATCGAAATCCTTTTTCTGTGCTATAATTTACTTATCCCGAAGCATTAATACCTCGTAAATATCACTAAACATTATATACTTCGTCTATAATGTAATTCCCGATTCGTTCGGGTTTCAATAACCGATCATTGATTAATTGTAATTCCAATACGATTCACTATATAATTGAGTATGATTCACACTGTGAACCATATATATTCGTATCAATGTGCTATAACTTATATAATCAATATTAAATAGCACGTAAATAGTATATACCGGCTAGGGTATACCTGGATTTGCCGGAATCGTTACACTTAATGGTTACCAGTTTTGCTCGACAAAGATAAAAGCTTCCAAGTTTACTCAAATAATTATTTACACTTAGTAACTTTTGTAATATGTTTAAATATGTTTTAGAATCATTAACTAGGGTTTCTTTAAGGAATGCTAGGTGTGCCTATTTAAGGAAACTTTAGGGCTCGCCAATGAAAAGAGGACACTGAGCGAATATTTTTATTTGACGAATGTCTCTTTCTTGAAAAGAATATCTTTGTACGGAAAGGCTGCCACAAATACAAACATACCACCTAGAAACCTTAATCGATTTTCGTTGTATCCTTCACAATATAAATGAAAATCTTTTGAGTTTATTTGTGCTTTTGTTACTTTTATGTCCGTATCAGCAATCATTTGAGTATCACTGATTCCGCCTTTGATATTAATCGTTCTTTCACAAAAGTAGTATTTCGTGAAATATTTGTCGACACGTTTGTATGGGTTACGAGAGTGATTAAGTGAGATAATCGGGACCGACACAATAATTTACATCTTTTAACATTAAAATATTTCTGAGCCATCAGATCCTCTAATTGCTATCACCACCATCTCTAACTTCTATTTCTCATTACTTGTAAAACGGTTTATAAAGTACGTCAGCCACACATGTTGGTGAAAACACTAACGCTAAAACACTTTTATGTAAACCGTTAGTCTATACTCAAAAAAATAGTCCAACCACAACCCTATAGACTGGCTCAGTGAGTCGGGATCTGGTACTAGGTGTGGTGGGTATGCCTACACTCTGCCCACATTTGTAAGGATCCTGATACACGTATAATTAGCATGAATGCTAGCAGATTTTAAAGTTTTAGGGATCTGTAATCCCGTGCAAACTTTTTGTATAAAAGACTCGTTAATGTTTAAGATTATAAAAAGATTAGACATATAAAACTTTGTTATGATTAGTAGTTCCACTTATTTATGTTTGTGAGTTACCACGGACCCTGCACAACTACTTGGAGTTGGACGTCTAAGGTTGAATGAGCAGCACTTCTACTCTACTTTGCCTGCTAGAAGTTAAATCGTCAGAACTTCGGAGCTTCAGGGCTTGGCACGATTCCTGATATTATGTTTGTGTTTATGAAGGTGTATTTGGGATGCATTTGGGCAGAGCCCAGTCTCCCCCTTTTTATAGGAAAATTTCACAAACCATTGTAGGTCCCCCCTGGGGCGTCGCCGATCGATACGAGATCTGCACGAGGTCTAGGAGTGCGGAATCCTTCTAGACTCGTTAATGGTGTACAAGATGAAGAACACAAACACGTACACGAACAAATACAAGAACGGGATAAACAAATCTGCAGATTCTTTATAATAATAATTAAACAAACACGTTACATACCGTAACATAAACAGAAACACGTCCGACCCGAGGTGAGCTCTACCTCGGGTCGTCCCTAACGACACTCTCTCTCTGTTTGTTCTCTCTCGACACTCAAACTGTAACACACAACTCTCTGAATTGCTGGATTCTTAACCTAAACAAGACACACGTATATATATATATACATATATATATAAACTTCAGTAGGCGTCAGTAGGCGAAGTTGTTCATAACTTCGCCTATGGCGAAGTTGTTCATAACTTCGCCTAAGGTGAAGTTGTCCTAACTTCGCCGTTGGCGAAGTTGTTCTAACTTCGCCTAAGGCGAAGTTGTTCTAACTTCACCTATGGCGTCTCCGCTGGTCTGAATTGCATAGCGACGGTCACAAAATGCACCAACAGTCTCCCCTTTGACCGTTGCTCTCAATTCTAACAAACATAAAAGATCATCTGTTACAAAACATGCACCAACAGACTCCCTCTTAACTGATGATCTTCTGTTTGATCATCAACCAGCCGTGTCTGAAACTGTCCTGTAGCTTCACAAATCTACCAATCACCCAGCGTCTTCCATATCAGATCTCCCCTTCAGTGTAAGCTTCTCCGACTATAATGATTGAGGTCTTTGAAATTCATGCAACCTCGTGCCAACAGATCATCTCAACCAATCACGTGAGTCCATCTGACTTCACCAACACGTGAAGTTGGGCGTCCTCCACAACTTCACCAACTCGTCGGCATACGATAAGGTTTAATCTTCAACTACTCAACATCAAGTGATCAATTTCGTCACAAAACCACCTTGACAGAATCTAACACATGACCATTAATTAATCTGAAGCATCTTCAATCACCAGGGATAACGATCAAGAACATAAACACTTTAATTCCCGATTAAATCCAACTTGTTCCAGAATTTTCACTCTAATAAATGAGCATCACGTTTCAGGATCCAATTCTCGAACGCCTTGAAAATAACATAAATAATATGCTCTGACCGCAATCCAGTAATGACGAAAACCTTCAGTTCAATTTGACTTTCTTCAGTTGGTCAACCTCGAACAACAACAATTTCATTGCCCACAAACACCCAAATATGTGTCAATATCCAGTTTCAATCAATATCCCATTCTCAAACTCAACTCCATATCCAGAGTTGACACGTATTTGTTCACACGTAAGACCAAGAGATAACAAGTTTCACTCTTTGACGGAACAACGTCTTCGGTCTCACAATAAACGTGAAGTTGGGCGTCCTCCACAACTTCACCAACTCGTCGGCATACGATAAGGTTTAATCTTCAACTACTCAACATCAAGTGATCAATTTTTTTTTTTTTTAACTTCGCCGAGAAGTCAACTTCGCCTGTTCATAACTTCGCCTGGCTATAACTTCGCCTGTCCATAACTTCGCCAGACCTTATATCTTCGCTGAAACCCTACGAACAGTGACGGCAACTTCGCCTGATGAACAATAACTTCGCCTGCGGCGCTGTTCGGCCAGAAACGCACAGAAACGTGCCAGAAACACCAAAACGCAGATCTCGAACCATAGCATAAGAGCCTAAGGCTCTGATACCACATGTAGGTTCCCTGGATGGATCGCACGAGATATCTCGATCTACTCAGGTGCGGAATCCCTGCGTAGATCGTTACGAGTATAGAACACGAATCACACGAACACACGAAACGAACACACGTTATATAATAACTCAAACACGTGATACGATATCACTATTACAGACACACGTTACAGCTCTCGTAACAACTCGAACAAACTAACACGAACAACTGATTTTCCAAACAGCCGTAACCTAGGACTATTTATACACGACAACTTCGCCTGGCATGTTCAGGCGAAGTTGTCCATAACTTCGCTTGACTAACAAGTTCGACTAAGCGAACTTGTTAACAACTTCGCTTAAGACCTATATAAAACATAATTAACATTACAGACTCGATTACAGACACTAGACTATGAACTACTGACATTATGCACCAATAGACTCCCCCTTGGCAGTAGCTTCATGTCTTGATCTTCAAGCACGTGTCTTGTAACCTTCAATCTCTTTGTCTTCATGCATGTACTCCTTCTCTCACACATACCGTGACTACTCGCTGATATTTCCTCGCTTCGTCTTTCCAAGCAGGAATATAAAATATCTTCTTTTCACTTAACACCTGCAGATCAGCTTTCGATAAATTAACAAGATGCATCGGATCATACACTCTTAGCACTTCTTGTTCGTCTTCGTCTTCCATCACGACTTCAGCAGTCTGGCAATCAACATACCACCATTTAAGGTTCTTCAACACATCCTTGGGCATTGTCTTCATCGGCACATCTTTAAGACACCGAATCGGTTTGTACTTCATTACCATCCAAGGCTTGCCATCTGCTCTCATTCCCCTTTCTTTATCTTCCACTAGCTTTCCCTTCTGTGGCTTTAATAACTCAAACTTATTTTCTTTAATACTTTCTTTCCACACGATCTTCCCAATAACTCTGGCCATGTTGTCGTCACTTCTATTAATCAACCCCAATCTAGCCAAATCCTTCACCTCACATTCAGGCAATGTATTGAGAGATCTCAACGTCCTCTTAAAGTATTGGATCCCATCATATCTTTTCACCACGAACACTTTTAACTGTTCATCATATAGCCAACAGATAATTCCTTTCTTTGATTCAGCATAGCCTTTGATATTATAACTTTTCTTGAACATGGTTGGAACAGCAGGCTTCTTAGTTTTGATAAACCAATGAGCATAGCCTTCCTTCCATCTAGGCTGCTCCTCCCATTCTGTATCATCACCTGCTGTGTCTTGACATACATCTGACTTTTCAACTTCAGGGATCTCGTGTTCAACATTCTCCTCAACTATTTCACCCTCTTCAACATCATCTTCAATCACTATTTCAGCACCAATCTTTTCAATCTCCTCAATTGGTAGAACATCATCTTCACACATAAACTCATCATCCAACATATCATCATCTAATTCCTTCAAGGCATCGATCACATCATCTCCCATCTCCTCGTCATCAACCATCACCACCTCATCACCACCAGAACCGCCAGCTGCGCTTGCAGACTCCCCCTGAGCTGTGGAAGTCCCAAGAGCTTGAGTAGTTCTTGGCAACTCACCACCTGCACCTTTCGATGCATTGGGATCATCGTCTCTGTCATTCCTCTTCTTTGTCCTGAGCTCGTCGCCTTTACAGCTCATCTCCCCCTGAGATGCCAAGAACTCCTTCATAGCATCTATAATTTTCCCATGTTCAACCAGGAGGGACGACTGTAGTTGAGTTTCTGCTACTAGGCGCTGAATAGCCTGGGTCTGGATAAGATTCACCCTTGACTGCTCTACCACGACCCGTTCCAGTGCGGCTATTCTTTCCGAGTCTGATAGGGTTGCATCGAAATCGAACCTCATATGCGATAAATCGTGAGTGTACTGAGGAGGGATTTCCGATGAAACCGGGACATCAGAAGCAGCTGTGGACGTAACCGCAGGTGGTATCGTGACCGACAACCCTGCAGTTGCAACGACTGTCGACTCAACAAATTGTGCAACAACCTCCGACGGAGTAAGCGTTGGAGGCGGCAACGATACGATATCTGGAGTCGTCAGCTGGAGTGTGATAGACGGGAGGCCAACAGATGATGTTGTAGCCACCACGTGTACATCGGTGGCGCTTAAACTTGTGACCTGTAGTGATGTAGGAACAATCGACATACCTGACAGTGCAGGCGGAGCGAAACGTACAACTCTTGAAGTCTCTCCAGCTCCCATACCTGCACCTGTCCTTTCCCGTCTTGAACGTCTAATCAACTTGTGAATATCCTCTTCTTCTTCTGACTCACTATCATCATCTGTCCTCTTTCTCTTCCCAAACGTCCTCTCTTGAGTCACCAACATCCTTCTCGCCTCATCCATAACATCATCAAGATCTGAGTCAGCCACCGTCGTAGCTGCTCTAGTAACACGCACAGTCGAGACACGGTCAACTGGGATCTGAACGTTCTCCTCTGGATCCACCCGATCCATATCGAAGAATCCTTGACCTCCGAATTCTGCATCAAGGTCCACTTCCTCCTCCGGTGACACAACAGGAGCAGCACGTATAGCTTGAGATGCTCCTGCCTGTTGTGGTGCCGGGTCTCTGAACTCATCCCCACGAGCTGGCACATACCCCAGGTTTATTAAGTACCCAAAGAGTGGAGTATGCCTTGGACGCAGTTCAGGCTTGCTCCTCGCGCTGGATGTTCGGCATTGAGCGAAGATACGTTTGCTCACACTCTCCACGTATCTTATTGGACGTCGTTGAGGCAACGTGGGAGCAACATGATTCAAGATCATCTGAATGAATCTTGGATACATGATGAACCTTTCACGAGCCATCGCTCTCCTCTGTCTATCGATCTCATAAAAGACCATCTGACTAAAGCTATAACGTTTGTTATAAGTCAGAGCAGTCATTGCTGACTGCATGGTCGCACCCGTACCATCAGTGCCCGCCTTCCTCCCAGACATGCAGACAATCATTACGTGCATGAGGAAGCGCCACTGATCAAGTAGGAAACCCTTCCTCCGTTGTGTATCGCCCAATGGACCAGAATAGCCCATTCGTAGAAATGCTCCATCGCGGAACGGAGTAAAAAACTCTGTAGGGTCATCCCTAGTCTCCTCTCCAAAACGTAAAGCCACCCGAATTTGTTTAGACGAGAACTGAACTTCTTGATTGTTGACGGTTGCTCGCATAACCGGGGGCTCAACGCGGCAATCGTATTCCACCGTCTTCCAAAAATCCTCAATATTGGGTAAGGATATCGGCAGAGTAATTGTGATCGCGTGGAATATCCGCGAGCGAAGGAGGAATGTAATAATCTCGCGGTAGTCCTCCACACCACTCGCATCTGGGTCTAAGGTAATGTACATGTTGTGCCCAGGGAAGAATTGTCTCTGGTTATCTCCCCCGTCATCGCCACCAGCACCTCCAGCACCAGCAACAGCAGCCATATCTGCAACAAACGAACCAAGTTAGATAAACGTTAAGGCATAACACAAGTTCGCTTGTTACCATGAGCGAAGTTGTGATAAAATCTGTATAGGCGAAGTTAAAGGTGGGGCGAAGTTGGGAACAACTTCTCTTCATCTTTAAGTTCGTCTAATAACTAATAAGTAAAAAGGTCCAGGCGAAGTTAATGATAACTTCGCCTCACCACAACATCGCCTCAGGCGAAGTTAAGCCTCAGGCGAAGTTACGGATAACTTCGCCCAAACCCTAAGTTCGCCTGAATCTGAATCGGCGACAGTAAGGTCGTTTCAAACTTTCGAAAACTTGATGTTTCTGGTTAATGTGAAGATTTAGGACTCTTAAACACAAGATTTTAAGTATAACTAGACGACCAGGTTGTACATGACCACGTGAAGACAAGTTTTGAAATCGGGTTTAAGGATCGATCGTCCGAGGTCATTAACCGGTTGTCGAAACAACCTAGGATTAACAACATGAACATCGATTATCAGATATAAGAACCCAAACACACCTTGAATACTGATTGAAATCGAAGAAAGATAACAAAGATGAATCGACAGGTAAGATCGCTAAGTTCGCTGGTAAATCGGAGAGTATAAGTTCGCTGATATTTGAGAATAATGAACGAATGACCTTTGAAAATCCTTATATAGGGGCGCTGTTATACAGGCGAAGTTACGGTTAACTTCGCCTAGGCGAAGTTATTCACAAGTTCGCCTGTTTAACAACTTCGCCTATATTTACAAAATCAAACCTTATAATTTGAACATTTTTCAATTAACTTTTAAAACTTCCCTTTGAGAATTAAATGACACGATCAAGTCCAAGTAACCAGATATAAAAGCATACAACTACATAAAAAGAAAACTTTTAACAATTAAAGTTTAAGGGATCAAATTTCAGTCTTTACAAGGGACTACTACGTTTTAGAAAAGATCCGAACAGGAATCATACTAATTACGTGACTGTCACATAGATCCGTGTTTAGCTGTATTATGACATAAAGAAACAGGTTGTAGGCAGGTAAATAACTTAAAATGGTTTTCATCATTTTTGTGATACGAGTTAGGTTCAATTATGCCTCAAAATTTAAGTGGGCAACAACTCAGAGATTATGATGCCTCCTATCTATTCTCAAAGCGTATTTGGCTTTTTCCAAGTCACCCCGAATTGACTTCGACCCATATTGTCTGGTTAAGTTTGTAAGTACTCTTCATGAGCTTCCCGTTCTCTTTCTTACTCCATGATTGAGAAGTCTTGACATTGTCAGCTCTAGAATGTTTCAATAACTCATAAGTTTTTTTTTTTTTTTTTTACGATAAACATATACATAGACTTCAGAGTAGTAAAAAAATGCAAGTCCCGAATCTGTATCACTGCAGTTTCTTCACACACTATCTTTATGGGAATCAGAACATTTATGGGCTCGTGTATGACTGGGTAATCGCTTTTCTGCCTATCATTCGGAAAGATATATATGAAGACATGCAAAACTCTTAAGGAGTTTCCACGTAAAATCGAGTAGATTTAGTTTGTATCACATCTACTTTTACGCACCATAAAAAGCTACCATGACATACAATGACTGTTCTAAAGCCTTTTAAGCCTAATAACTTCACTAGTTAAGCACACAAAAGCAGTATATCTATCATTTTCCAAGGTTGGATCAATTTTCTGTTAAACATAGTAAAGTAACTTCTTACGAAGTAGTAGACTTGAAAAATAATTTCATTTCCCAAAAAGAAAAATTTTAACATCAATCGCCCCAACCAAAACAAAGTCTTCAGGTAAACGGCTATCCCGAAGATCCAATGGATCAGCTGGACCGACCACATACTAGTATGTGTCCTTCTAACTAAGTATGATCGACTAATTTTAAGCGAAAGAATGAAAACACATCATAAACCGCCCCGGTCACTTTCAGTCATCTGGTTAATGGCTATCCGCATATTCTACAAGTAGAAATGAGGACCAAACATATCCTAAGACATGTCCTTCAAACTGAGGCAACCGACATAATTCTAAGCGATAGTGACGTTTTTTTTTTTTTTTTTTTTTTTTTTTAAACGAACATAAAAAGCATGGTTACTCGGGATTGATCATCCCATTCAGCTCAATAAGGTTTTGAAATCTTGTTTTGTCAAACGCTTTAGTATATAAATCAGCGAAATTATCAAGCGTATCCACCTTTTCAAGCACAATCAGTTTCTTCTCAGCACAATCCCGTATAAAATGATGACGTTTGTCAATATGTTTAGTTTTACTGTGCTTCACGGGATTGTTAGTTACTGAGATAGCAGTTGTGTTATCAATGCAAATAGGAGTAAGTAAGAAATTCAGACCATAGTCGCGCAACTGTTGTTGAATCCAAAGAACCTGGGAGCAGCAGTTGGATGCTGCCATGTATTCTGCTTCACAGGTTGAAATTGCGACTGAAGTCTGCTTCTTGCATTGCCACGACACCAATCTGCCACCAAGAAACTGACATCCACCGGTTGTTGACTTCCGACTCTGATTGCACCCTCCATAATCAGAATCTGTGTAAGCGACCAACTCCAAGTCTCCTCCTTTTACGTACCACAACCCCTGCTTCGGTTTGCCTTTGAGATACAGCAAGATCCTCTTCACACCCTTCATGTGAGATTCCTTTGGGTTTGCCTGAAAACGAGCACAAAGACAAACTTCAAACATAATATCAGGCCTAGAAGCAGTTAAGTACATTAAAGAACCTATAATAGCCCGATACTGAGTTGGGTCCACATCTGCGTCATTGTCAGAATCAGCACCCAATTTATGGTTGACGCAGATTGGAGTATCGAATGGAGTGATGTCCTCCATCTTGAAGCGTTTGAGCACATCATGGACATACTTGGTCTGATGAATGAACATCCCTTCCTTCTTCTGATCAACCTGCAATCCTAAAAAGAAAGTTAGTTCACCCATAGCACTCATTTCAAACCTTTTCTTCATGACGGCCTCAAAATCTTGACACATGGAGACTTTTGATGTAGCAAAAATAATGTCATCCACGTAGACCTGCACTAGCAGGAAGTCGCTTCCTTGTCTCTTCACAAACAGTGTGCTATCAATCTGACCTCTTTCAAACCCATTTTCAAGCAAGTAATCTGATAAAGTTGAGTACCAGGCACGAGGTGCCTGATGTAGTCCATATAACGCCTTGCTTAATTTGTACACATGGTCTGGAAAGTCTGGGTCAGGAAAACCCGGAGGTTGCTCAACATACACAACCTCATCAACTTTCCCATTTAGGAATGCACTCTTTACGTCCAACTGAAAAACCTTCATCTTTTTATAAGCAGCAAATGTCAAAAACAATCTAATGGCTTCCAATCTTGCCACAGGAGCGAACACTTCATTATAATCAATCCCCTCTTGTTGATTAAAACCTTTAACAACTAGCCTCGCCTTATTTCTTATAATAATCCCTTTCTCATCTCTCTTGCACTTAAACACCCATTTTGTGCCTATCGCATGCACATTCTTTGGTTTTTCAACCAAAGTCCAAACTTCCATTTTCTTGAACTGAGCCAACTCTTCTTGCATGGCTTCGACCCACGAGCTGTCCTTGAGAGCCATTTGATAATTCTTCGGTTCAATCTGGCTGATAAAGCAGGTGTACAAGCATTCGTTGATTATGCCTGTCTCCTTAATGCTTGGGTAAACACAGGTGTGCTCATTCAAGCTACGTCTTGTTTGTACACCGGAGGACACATCACCAATCACATTCTCCAAAGGGTGATCTTTATGAATTCTCGTGGTCGGAACAGAACCGACATGCAGATTGTCTTCCAAGTTAGAAGAGAGCTCGTCAATGATTGTTTCTTGCTGAGAGTGAAACGGATTGAAAAATTCTTCTTCGGTCGAGGCAGCAGGGGTATCGATAGCATTTGATGAGGAAGGTTGACATTTATCGATCAGCTGTCTTTGCAATAGATTTTCTTCCTCATCAAGGATCATCTTCGTAGCAACTCTCTCTTCTTCTTCAGCAATATCCAAATACGGTATGTTAAAAGACTTAAAAAGTTTAACATAGTCGAAAAACTCAGCAGGTCCGTTGCTTGGTTTTGGCGGTTGGTAACTTGTGATATCGGTGTTACACACCACCTCAACCTTGCTGGTCGATGTATTAAAGACACGTCTGTTGGGTGTCTCAACAACATAACCGACTAAGATTCCTTCATCGGCTACTTCACCAAATTTAGAATTTGTCTTTAAAATCGAACAAGGGGACCCGAATGGTTCAAGACCACTCAAGTTGGGCTTCCTCCCATGCATAAGCTCATAACACGTTTTATTAAGTCGTTTAACCATCAAGACTCTATTGAGGATATAGCAGGCTGTAGCAACAGCTTCAGCCCAGAACACCACAGGAAGCTTTGAATCAGCCAGCATAGTTCTGGCTCCTTCAATTAATGTTCTATTCTTCCTTTCAGCCACTCCATTCTGTTGCGGTGTATACGGAGCGATGTATTGGTGTTCGATCCCTTTCTGAAGGCAGAAGATCTCCATCTCAAAATTCTTGAACTCCGTTCCATTGTCACTCCTGATGAACTTAACCCTTTTATCCATAACGTTCTCAACTTTGGTAATCAAATTCTTCACCATCTGAGCCGTTTCATCTTTTGATTTCAGGAAATATACCCACGAATATCGTGAGTAATCATCAGTGATAACCAAGCAATAAGAAGTACCTCCCAGACTTTTTGCATTCACGGGACCGAAGAGATCCATGTGAAGCAATTCTAGGGTACTGACAATTGAATTGACTTTGTTGGTGAGATGTGATTTCTTGTGCTGCTTTCCCTTCTTGCACGGTAGACATTTGTCTTCAAAATTGAAACTTTTCAAAGGAACGCCCAGCACAAGTCCATTCTTGACAATGTGGTTCATCTTCCGAAGATGAATGTGCCCCATTCTCCTATGCCACAATTCGGACTCTGATTCGCTCGCTTTTGTCATAAGGCATGATTCTTCCGTGGCCATTTCAGTCGACCTCATATCCATAATGTGCGTATTCCTCTCACGTGGAGCCTTCATCACAATCCACTCCTCTGGTATCTGAAAACCAGGATGTAACAGAATTGCTTCATTCTTTGTGAAGTGTACGGTGTACTCCTTATCACAAATCTGCGACACACTCAGTAGATTGTGCTTCAATTCTTCGACAAAGTTTACTTTTTCTAATGTCATCTTCCCGTTAGACACCGTTCCCATTCCTGTAATCTTTCCTCCACTTTCACCTGCAAAGCTCATTCTCCCTCCTTGAACAGGTTTCAAATCGTGTAACAAGTTTTTGTTACCCGTCATGTGCCGGGAACAGCCGCTATCCACAACCCAAAGATTATTGCCAGCCCTGTTCAACTGTTCCTGCACGATAAAGCAAAAGATTAGAATCTAGGGACCCAAGACCAATTGGTCTTGGATCTACACATCCCAAACTTTGGCTTTCCAAAGTTAGTATCTGGATAATTCTTGTAAGTCCTATTAGGATACCTCATTGTAGATTGATTGTGAGGCCTTCCAAACCTTTGTGAATTGAAAGAGTTATAGCTTGTGGTTTGGTTATTAGCAGTGTAAAACTGAGATTTGTTTCTATGAAAACCTGAATTAGTCACATTTTTGAATTTTGAATGGTTTTCATTTTTAGCAGTATGATAATTACTATTAGGCTTATTCTCAATTTTAGTAGGCCTCACACCTCTGAATCGCTGCTTCAGAGGGCAATCCGCAACAAGATGTCCTAATTGATTACACCTAAAACAACACCTATGCTCAACTTTTTTATCAACCGGTGTTTTAGATGTCGAGGCTTTATTACCGCCCGTTCGTCTCACATATGGTGGGACGTACGGGTTTAGTGGAGTACTCTTTTTATTCGTCTTATCTTTCTCTCCACCATTGGGTAATACCACCTCCTCTTTTGCCTTACCAGACTCGGATGACTTATCCGAATCCGATGAGACTGGACTTGGATCAGAAATTTGAACACTTGAAACAGGCGAACTTGTTTCGCCTCCACTAACATTTGGTTCTTTACAAGTTACTTTAACTGGTACTGTCTGAGCAACCTCAAAGTCAACAGATTTCTGAACACTAGGGTTAAAAGTGTAATTGTGATTATAAGGTGGTGGAACCTCATGATAACCGATTCCTCCTCTCTTAGCAGAGGAACCTTGATCACTAACAAGGTGATCAAGAATAGCAGAGGAATTTCTGAACTGCTCAAGTTTTCTATTCAATTCCACCACTTTCACCTGGTGATCAGCAATCTGTTTTTCTCTATCAGCGATTAGTTTGGCTTTTTCTTCCAAAACTTCATAGCTTAGATCAATCACTTCAATTTTTTCAGCAAGTTTTGCTTTTAGACTTTTAATATCTTTTTCACAAGCTTTTATCTTTACTTTATAACTATTTTCTCTTGTTTTAGTATAGTGATGATCTTCTTTTAAAGTTTTAAACTCAGCATCCAAACTAACATACTGATCAGTTATAGTAGCTAATTGCTCAGACAAGTTTTCGCATTTAGAACAAGTAGGTTTAGAACATACCTCGGAGAGCTGGTCTTTAACATCTGCCATAAAAGCTTTTTCTTCTCCGGTAACCTTCTCATTTCCTTCAGTTTCAACCTTCGCCAAATTGGCCTGTTCGAAAGTTTCTTCAGAATGCAAGTTCCAGTTGTATTCACCATCTCCTCTGGAAATCATTGCACTATAATCTTTAGAACCCCCACTTTGCTGTGTAGACCTGCCCTGACTTCGTTCCACACGCTCATTCCTGCATTCCTTTGCAAAGTGACCGTTTTGCTGACAATTGTAGCATCTTACCTTCGTCTTGTCAAACCCTGGCCTTCCACCGACAAACTTCCTTCCGGTCTTTCTCATAAACCGCTTCACTCTTCTCACGATCATGGCCATCTGCCATTGTAGATCCATTTCTTCCAGATCATCAGCATCAATCTGGTCATAATCTTCATCCAACATAGCTGGATCAACAATCTTCCCCTGAATGTAGTTCTCATAGGAAGCAATAAAAGAAGCATAGAGACCAAAACTACTCTTCAGCAGACTTGACACTCATAGGCATCTTGGAGTAGTTGTTGCTGGGAATACTTGGAGAGCAACTACTCTTGCTTACCTGGGGTTGAGAACCACTCGATCCACCTGCTACATAGCAAACATCACCATTTGTGTTGACTGACACATGCCCCTCATGTGATGAATTTGCGCCCGACTCTCCCTTCGAGTAGTAGGCAGCAGATCCAGTCTTCGATCCTGAGCTAGTGTTGACTTTAGCTCCATACATACCTGGATCTTGAACCTAATCCATAGGTGTCTCTTTTCTGACCATGTTAAGCTCAAAGGTTCTGAGCTTGTTGACTGTCGTTTCTAGATCATATGTGGGAAAGTCTTTGTCTTCCCTCACGGCTTCAGCAGTCTGGCAATCAACATACCACCATTTAAGGTTCTTCAACACATCCTTGGGCATTGTCTTCATCGGCACATCTTTAAGACACCGAATCGGTTTGTACTTCATTACCATCCAAGGCTTGCCATCTGCTCTCATTCCCCTTTCTTTATCTTCCACTAGCTTTCCCTTCTGTGGCTTTAATAACTCAAACTTCTTTTCTTTAATACTTTCTTTCCACACGATCTTCCCAATAACTCTGGCCATGTTGTCGTCACTTCTATTAATCAACCCCAATCTAGCCAAATCCTTCACCTCACATTCAGGCAATGTATTGAGAGATCTCAACGTCCTCTTAAAGTATTGGATCCCATCATATCTTTTCACCACGAACACTTTTAACTGTTCATCATATAGCCAACAGATAATTCCTTTCTTTGATTCAGCATAGCCTTTGATATTATAGCTTTTCTTGAACATGGTTGGAACAGCAGGCTTCTTAGTTTTGATAAACCAATGAGCATAGCCTTCCTTCCATCTAGGCTGCTCCTCCCATTCTGTATCATCACCTGCTGTGTCTTGACATACATCTGACTTTTCAACTTCAGGGATCTCGTGTTCAACATTCTCCTCAACTATTTCACCCTCTTCAACATCATCTTCAATCACTATTTCAGCACCAAACTTTTCAATCTCCTCAATTGGTAGAACATCATCTTCACACATATACTCATCATCCAACATATCATCATCTAATTCCTTCAAGGCATCGATCACATCATCTCCCATCTCCTCGTCATCAACCATCACCACCTCATCACCACCAGAACCGCCAGCTGCGCTTGCAGACTCCCCCTGAGCTGTGGAAGTCCCAAGAGCTTGAGTAGTTCTTGGCAACTCACCACCTGCACCTTTCGATGCATTGGGATCATCGTCTCTGTCATTTCTCTTCTTTGTCCTGAGCTCGTCGCCTTTACAGCTCATCCCCCTGAGCTGTGGAAGTTGTTCTAACTTCGCCTAAGGCGAAGTTGTTCTAACTTCACCTATGGCGTCTCCGCTGGTCTGAATTGCATAGCGACGGTCACAAAATGCACCAACAGTCTCCCCTTTGACAGTTGCTCTCAATTCTAACAAACACAAAAGATTATCTGTTACAAAACATGCACCAACAACCATCACGTATCGTGATGGCCTGTTTCAATGGTCATCGCATGGTGCAATGACTCAGCATCACCGGGCGATGCCACGTGATGACACATGGCTGTCACATTGTGCCATGTGTTAACACGCGGTTTGACATGTATCCCCGGTTGCTTAACGAGGACATCACGTATCATGGTTGTCCAATGGATATGATCATCACGTAGCTCGACACCAACCATTTCTCGATTAGGGTGAGTGTTCGTCACGTATTGTGATGGTTCTGAAAATCAGATATTTCATTTTTAGTCATTCAACTTTACAAAATTTACAAAAATTGGCCCGAAAGTTTCGGGATGTTATACATATCGAGTTACCACTACATCCCCGCCGCAACGCACCTGTTCAAAGAAGCTACAGAGATAGGGTTTGAATACTTTCGGGTTTCTAATGATGTGACCAATGGACATGTTAGGGTTCCTTCGTGAATCAAATTCGAGTTGTCGAAACGCGTATGATTTATTGATTTCTCGTGTTGCAAAATTTGTGTAACTGTATTTTCTTTCTTAAGCATGTGTCATTTGTTGATATAATGCAAAGCCTACATATAGGACTAGGTTTACCTATAAAGAACATAAAAAATCATTACTTTTTTAAGCGTCTTAGTGCAAATTTACCGAACCCTATAGCCCACCATTGCTTTGCATTTAATTCTTTTGAGGTGGCCCTCACTTTCTCTAGAAAATTACTCAAAAGTCAAAAAGAGTTCGTCTACATCCATCCAAGTTCAATACAAATGATATTTTATTTCGTATGAAAATTATACCGTGTCATTAAAGAGTAACAAGACTCATTGAACTATGTATGTAAAACAAAACTGTTATTTTAGTCCTTTAAATAAAATCTTTTCTTTTCTTTCTTTTTTCCCTTTTGCAAAAAAAGTGTAGGTTTCTGAGTTGGAAAATTGAAGGTGAAAATTGATTAAATTTGGAAGGGTAGGGCTCGTAAACACAAACTGATCTATTTTATTTTATTTATTTTTTTAAACGACCAACAAAAAAAATTATTAAAAATTCTAGCAAGAAGCTAGAACACAACAAAGAACAGCAACCGTACACAAGACCCGACACTTACAGCAAAGGCTTACCACCTACGAGATAAATGAGCTAATAAATGAATTATAATCGAAATTTACACCAATCCTCCCACGATAACCCACTTTTTTTAGATCTATTGTTTATCTAAAGATAACCCATCGCTTTGATTTTTTCCACCAAACCGGTAACGTGTATTGGAATTCCATTATGGACTAACGCATTACGTTTCTTCCACATGCACCAAACTGACTCCAAACACACTGCATAACACTTTAGCTTTGTGTTTAGGGAATGTCATATACTTATACAATTCCATCAAATCCCGGGCATTGAAAGCATAAATCTAAGGGATCTTACACCATTGCGATATCAAGCTCCAAACCGTTTGCGCTAGGCCACAAGAAATAAGCAAATGATCTATCGTCTCCTCATCCGCATTGCAAACCGAACACAACAATGACCCAACCAACATGTTCCGCATCGATTTCATTAACTAGCTAGCTTTCGAAAATAATGTTTAAGCGCATATTAATGCCATCATGGCCCATCTATATTCTTGGAATACACAAACTCATATTTATACGTGCATGGTTCATTTACATTAGACAAGTAGAACAAACATTGTATTTCAACCACTTTTTTTATATTTAAAAAAAATTGTTTGAGCTAATATAAATTAATGATTTATTTTATTACTAGTTTTGAAAAAGTATATAAAAAAATTACTTGTAAAAAAGGAAATGAAATATATAATAAAAACAATAAGAAGTTTATAATTTTAAATTTATAAATTTAAAAAAAAATCTCTTTATATACAATATTTGTTGTTTTATCATAAATATTCCAACCACTTTTTTCATATTTAAAAAAATTGTTTGTACTAAAATAAATTAATGATTTATTTCATTACTAGTTTTGAACAAGTGTATAAACAAAATTAAAGGAAAAAAAGGAAATGAAATATATAATAAAAACAATAAGAAGTCTAGAATCTCAAATTTATAAATTTGAGAAAATATCTTTATATACAACATATGTTGTTTTATCATAAATATTCCATCATCATCCAATATTAATAATTATAGACCATGTTTGTTATTTACTCTGAATAATGAAACATAATGACATATAACGTCCGTGAGAAAAAACCGAACATCGAAAGAACAAACCAACCCTAGAAAAGATTGTTCTTGACTATTTTCTACTTGTCTAACTTTAGTATTTCTCTTGATCTTCAATCAATATTTGTTTTTAATTTCCTGACAATTTTATAATTTTATTGTCAAAATGATTTTGACACATAACCCAAAGATTTGCTAGGATGATTGAGATAAGAGATTATGAGAAAAAATTAACTATTTTATAACCAAATTGACAAAATAATTTTGACCCATGACCTATGAATGGCTAAGACGAATGAGATGGAGGGATTCGAAGTTTAAATGTAAACTTCGATATCTATTTTTCATTATTCTACTTTATTTGAAAAATAAGATAAGTTAAGACACATTTTCTCACAAACACATGTGCTTTGTGTAATAACTGTTTTTTACCAAACCGTGAACCAAATTGCAATAACAGTTTGACCATTGTAAACCAATTTTTTAAATACTATTGAACCAAAATTAACCTAGCAAAACCGTGTCCATACCAGTTTTAACATAGTTTGATTTCACAGTTCATGTTATTGGAGCTTTAATTAAAAAATGTATAACTTACAATAAAAATAGAAAAAATGGATAGTTTCCTAACAATTAAGACCTTAAAGATCGCCTTATGCATGGTGTTGTAAAGTAAACCTCCATCAAATTTATAGTCCAACTTAGATAATTAGAACTCATGTAAACTGTAACAAGCTAAGTAACCTAAAAATCATATTAGAGGTTTTTCAACTGGTTTCGAGTATAAATCGTAAATGGAGCATTCAATACGATGTGAAATTCCTAAAACCGAACGACCAAATTAGAATGGAAAAATCCAACTTTGATGCCAAATAGACAATCGGTTTAGGTGGTTTCACGCACTGCTAGAAATACAGGTTGCTCCTGATGGCAATGATCATCACAAATGTCCGATACAAAAGTTCCCTTGCACATTTCCATCTTAGAAATTTAGGTGGTTTCCGACATGTGTTTTTCCTACATATTTCCAGCACATGTTTTTCCATCACATACTTTCCCTACATATTTTTCTTATACATACTTTTCCGAAACCCATTTTTTCTACACAGTTTTGCCATGTACAAATACATATACATACGAATAGTCAAACATATACGCATGCATACATACATACATATTCAAGCATATTTTCACACATAAACATATGTATACATACATATATACTTAAACACATATACACATAAACACACGTATACATCACATATAAGTACATATTCATACACATGCACATAAAGTTCACACGCATACAATATACATGCACGTACATCGCTACTACAAAACATGTATTCGCTATGGACTTTTGCTACAAGCATAATCGGTCCCAGTTTTCTTATACATTAGCTATGCACACGTTTTGCAACAGTTTTGTTATGGATATTTTGTCGGAGTTTTTTGTTTTATTTAAAAAGACTCGTAGCAAAATCTGTGTCAAAAATCAAGAAAACAACAAAATAGTTCACTAAAATCCTTAGCAAAAACGAGAATATTATAAATACTGAAAATAAAATTTGTAACAAAATTCATATATACCTATACTATTAAAGCAAGACAATTCAACATGTCATTCAATTAGACCCTCCGTAGATGTAAAAATTTCCATTTTTATAATTTCCCCTTCATCGAGTGATTGTTGAACTCTTGATTTAGGATAAATTGATGTTAGCCTTCTTTTTTTGCTAATTTGTATAGACTCACAATCTTACATTTTGATTTCTTTTAAAACACAAATATAAATTATTCTTACTAATCTTTGTATTATAGAAAATTATTTATATCTTATAAGGCTTGAGTTATAATAAGAAGATTAGTTTTCCTAAGAATGGCACATGTCAAATACCCCCATCATTTTAAAACGTCCATAACTTTTTTATATGACATTTTTTTAAAAAACAATTTCACCATAATAACGAGTGTTTTTTTATCCTTTATATGAGTACTATATTGCTATATAAAAATAAAAAAAATTCGTGGGTTTTTTACAAAGTGTGTTTTACCAAAATTGTGTTTTACAAAATTGTGTTATACAAGTGTGTTTTATTTTTCATAGTGTGTTTTGCATTGTGTTTTTTACATTGTGTAATTTAATTTTGTTTTTCATTGTGTTTTTGTCATTGTGTTTTTCTTTTCATAGTGTTTATTCAATTGTGTTTTTTACATTTTGTCTTTTTCATTGTGTTTTCATAGTGTTTTATTTTCCGACGAAATTTCTGAAGACTTTTCCGGCAAGGTGGTGGAGGTGGGTGGCGGTAGGCCGTGTTGGTTGTAGGTGATAAGTGAAAATTTAAGTGGGTTTTAATTAAGTGAGATTTTGAAATTAAATTAAGTGGGTTTTCAATATTAAGGTATTAGACAAAAATACACTCCTTCCTATCCTTCTTAGGATAATCAAACTTCTTATTTGATCTTTTCTCTATCTTATAAATCCATAAAATATGTTATGACGTATATTATTAAATTTAACTTTTTTATTTTATTTTATAACCAATCCTGTATCACACGGGCTCTGTCCTAGTTAAAAATAAGAAAACACATATTTAATGCTTATTAATGCTTTAGTTTAGAAGGGCTGTTATATGAAAGCTAATTTTCTTTTGTTATATGTATTTGATGGTATTACTTATACGGGGAAAGTTAACGTACAAATGAAATTAACGTGTTAATTGTGAGAATCAAGTAGAGTAATTATATATACAAATAGAGTAGTTATTTAATTACATCATAAAGTTAATATGTATTTACTATATGAGATGTAATTGCATAAGTACACTATTTGTATATATAATTACTCTACTTGATTATAACAATTAGCAAGTTAATTTCATTTGTATTTGATCTAAACCATTATTTATACATTGTATGTTGTGAAATATAAACATAACTTTTAAAGAATTTATAATGATATTGCTTATTAGTTAATAATGACGCTTTTATATATATATATATATATATATATATATATATATATGTGTGTGTGTGTGTATATATATGTAATATATCAATTATATATATGATTGTTATATAAATAAAAATTATACAATAGTTATAATGGGCGAAGAAAAAGAAATGTATATAAAAATCTTAACCAATATTTTTTTTAAAACCGATATGCCCGATACCAATTAGTATGCACAATATCCGACGGATATTGGGCTGGGTATGGGAATTGGATTACCAAAACCTACTCATTTCTTTGCTATCACTATGTGTGACTCGTTATTCCTTATTACCCGCTTCGTAAACCAAAGTCAAACTTCGTTAATCAAGTTAGACATAGTCAGACTGTGTTCGAGTAGACTCTCAGTCTCTCATGCAAACACAGACGCTAGACATAATGCAATTCTTGAATCACTGGATGTGCAGTGGAAATATGACTTTATTTTGGGACTTCAAGATCTAGATCAGTATCAAGTCGTAGCATAAATTCCCATCTAAATTACCCATAAAAGCTCTAATATAATATGATATGAACATCAAAGAAAAAATGATTATTTCAATCTAGTTGGCATTATGGAATTGTGGTCCTCTTGTGTACCATCTTCTCACATACATACCATATGAAGAGTGAAGGGAAGCTTAGAAAAGTAAACCCTCAGGTTGATCATAAAATATTCTACTTAGATTAATTTGTAAATCAATATCAGATGCTAATTAAATTGCTCCATGCAGATATAACTAATAAACTAGAACTTAAAAGGATATCTGAAGAGGTAGGTTCCAGCAGAGCCCAGTTGGACCCGCAAGACTCACCTTAAAGAGGGACGTCTGCGCAAAGACCAACTGGTTCCGCAGGACCCACCATGCTCAGAGAGATGAAGACCTTACGCGCATACGCCAGCTGTTCCCGCAGGAAAAGCCTCCCAATGGTGAAGTACCCCGCCTGTTCCCGCAGTGCGGATACAAGCCATCAGCGGAGGCTACCCGCACTAATAGTAAGGCTACACGCACAAGGCACTAACTCTCAATAATTCAGTAATGTCACCTGAAGAAGGAATGAGCAAGGCGGGAATACTCCCGCCAAAATGAGCCAGTCCGTACGCTTCTGGAGGATCTTTTGTACTATACCTGCCAAGGTATGGACAAAATAGACAAGATCTGACCAAAAGCAGCCCATGAACCAATCACAGGGTGACAGCTCACTGACAACAGTACGACGAGCAGCACGCTCTAGTACTTAATGTCACTATCAGCCGCTGCCTACTCACCAACCCTCATCGTGGCACGTACATAGCCTGCAGTTGGTGGAAAAGGAATAGTACACAGCCGGCCATGTCACTATCAGCCGCTACCTACCCACCAACCACCAGCATGGCACGTGCGTAGCCCACAGTTGGTAGAAAAGGAATATTATACAGCTGGCTGTACCTGCTTGGAAACCTACCTTCGGCTATAAATACTCCAACACCTTGGAACGGTATCACATCTTATGATATCTTATCTTATACCATTACATATCTTATATGCTCTAGCTATTTCTGTTAATATACATTTATATTCAGAGCAATCTAGTCTGATTCTCACGCCGGAGGGTGGTCACAAGGAGGTACCCCCCTTCTTAGTGACGAGCTCACGGTGTCTGTTTTGCAGGTCATCAGAAGAATAACCATCTTTGCCAGACCTAACCCTCGTGGGAAACATCTACTTGACCCTAAGATTATCCGTAATCTGCCGGGGTAACTTAGTGTTTCTTCATTGGCGTCATCTGTGCATAAAAGCTAGAACTAATTCTTTTTCAGTTTTTTCAAAACCTCTGGAAAGATGGTTAAGGTTACTCCGGTGCCAAGGCCAGCGAGTGACCAAGAACCCCGGTAACCACAACCCCAGCTACTGGGGGGAACACTGGCGAGTACACAAATTTTACGAACACTACCCCGGTTACCCAAGCCGGGGCAATTGCTGTAAATAATCCTCCCCTGGGATTCACCGATACCCAGTTGGAGAGACAACAGACGAGGCTCCCCCGCCAAACACTTGATCAAGTTAAAGCGTGGGCGGAAGCACGTCAGAAGGAATTCCAAGCTGAGTTGGATGAACGCTTACGTTCACTCCAACAGGCTGACGAATTCGGAAGCACTCGACAACAGCTCAACATGAGTAATGAGTGCGAGTATGATAAAGATTGGGAAGAATCTGACAGTGACGCAAACCCGCGCCATAGGGCGAAAGGGAAGCGTAAACAAGCAGACTTCCAACCGAAAAAAAATTTTGGAGAAACTTTCAAACCAAGGAACGCGGGGAGAAACCCACGTGACTTCTCCAAAACCTTTAGACCAACTGTTGCAAATGCGGGAACGTCCAAGTTTGCAAGGGACATTGCGGAAGCAATCGCCCCGAAGAGTGCCAAACAGATGCCCAACATCGGCACTTATGTTGGTATATCCGACCCAGATGATCACTTGAACAGATTCATAGCGGGGGCAACCGTCAGCAACTGGACGGAACCCACGTGGTGTTATATGTTCCAGATGACGCTGGTTGGAGCGGCCAGGGCGTGGTTTGATCGTTTACCGGTCCACCACATCTATGATTGGGCGGACTTCCAACACAAGTTCAGCCAGCACTTCAGCCAACAGAGGAAATATACTGAAGAGCAGTGGACGATCCTCAACTGCGTTAGAGAAGAGGATGAATCTTTACTAGACTTCATCACGCGCTTCAATTCAAAGAAGCTAAGTCTGGGCACTATTAGCGAAGATCTTGTCCGCGCTGCTTTCATCCATGGCGCGGAAGACCCAGAGCTCATCCGCACCTTAACGGGTAAAGATGGCATGCCATCCACGTGGGATGCCATCATGACAGCAGCTAAACGCTTCGCGGAAACGGAAAAGCAACTGGGTAGAGATCTTCCCCAGAGTACAAACCTCTACACTCAAAAAACAAGAGAAAACAACGTCCTTACCGCCCGACAAAACAAAAAGAGGAAGCTTGGTATTTGGCAGTCAAGGGTAAACTTTGGCACCTCATCCGGCTCGCACCCTCGGTTAGGCGGAAAGGATAACATGTAGTCGTCGAACCGGAACTCCAGATGGACGCCACTCACCAAAAGCGTCACCGAGATATTTGCCACCGATAGGCTCCCATGGCCAGAGGCTCCAATAATCCGACAGCGTCCAAACGCTGATCAAAGCAAATCCTGTGACTTCCACAGGACAAAAGGCCACACCACGGAGGAATGCGTAGCCTTGAAGGACGTCGTCGAAGCATTCGTCAGAAATGGGAAACTCACTCACCTCATGGCGTAATGGACGCTAAGCAGGCTAATGCGTGTAGAACCCCAGTTGGGGAAAACACGGATGAAACAGCAGCTTCAATGTTGGAGACTACATACTGCGTAAACAACGAGATTCCGAACCAGGTGCATATCGGCTCGAAAGGCTCGATGACACCCCCATCCCAAGAACATGGAAGGGAGCTCAATTACACATGCTACATGTAGATCAATTCCAAACTTGTAAAGAAAAGGCCTAGAGCCACTTCTAATGGAAATGATTCTCCAAATCACATTGACGCTGATGGTCTTACATTTATACTTATGAACTTTCCAGACTGATATGCCGGTATTCACCGCATAAATATGGAAAGAAGTAAGTCGCTGCGTGTGGAAGGCGACAAAACCCGCATAAACACAAAAAACGGCAAAAATTTCTAAGGAAAAGACGAGGAAAACCTTCACGCAGGTCAGTTATAGGTGAAGTTTGGTCATCCCACTAAATGAAAGTGACGGTCCTACCCGCACAACCCTGATAGAGGAAACTGAACATTAACCTATTGACAACGGCGCGTCGAAAGGTTAACTTATTCAAAACACTGATATGCCGGTATTCACCGCATAAATAAGTGGGGAAGTAAGTCGTTGCGTGTGGAAGGCGGCAAAACCCGCATAAACACAAAACGGCAAAAATTTCTAACGAAAAGATGAGGAAAACCTTCACGCAGGTCAGTTATAGGTGAAGATTGGTCATCCCACTAAATGAAAGTGACGGTCCTACCCGCACAATCATGATAGAGGAAACTGAACACTAACCTATTGACAACCACGCGTCGAAAGGTTAACTTATCCAAAACACTTGGAAAATTGCTAAGTTAAACTAAAGTATGCACGAGCGAATCATATATTGTTTATGAGGCAAAACAAGTGCCAAATTAAACTATAATATGCATGAGCAATTCATATAACGTTTATAAAGCAAGTCATTAAGTGAAAGTGACGGTCCTACCCGCACAAACATTTATATTTCAAAAAGATTCAAAAATAAAAGGGAATATACCCCCTTACCTTGGTAACCAAGAAACCGTAAGACAAGTGCGGGTACAGTGTCAAGGCAAAACCCTTCACATACTTAGCACCTGCAGGGAATTGAAGCCAAGAATACCTTGGAAGTCAAGTAACTATAAGACGAGTGCGGGTACAGTGTCAAGGCGAAACCCTTCACATACTTAGCACTTGCAGGGAATTAAAACCAAGAAGGATCTTCTGGGCCATGCTTGTGGAAAGGAAAATAACATCCCCGCATAGCAGGAACGTTGAGAACTAGATTGTTTGAAGCTCCAAGATAGAATTGGTTGTTTAACATAATTGATCACTATGTCAAACTACCAAAACCTCGTGGAGAATCTACACAAGTGAAACTCAACACTCCTGACTTGCGAGGAGGTTACACACCTACCCGCATCATACCCAAAGATCAAGCAGAAAAGTCGAGAATTTCTGCACGTGACATTAGGGAAACCGCGGGAAGAATCTCCACGGACAACCTTAAAACTAAAAACCCTTTTCAAAACCCCTTGCTTAAGTCCAAAAGTTCACATCACTTATTAACAATTCATGAGAAGAACAATGGACTGGGGGGACTTGAAGATGTAGGTCCCAGCAGAGCCCAGTTGGACCCGCAAGACTCACCTTGAAGAGGGACGTCTGCGCAAAGACCAACTGGTTCCGCAGGACCCACCATGCTCAGAGAGATGAAGACCTTACGCGCATACGCCAGCTGTTCCCGCAGGAAAAGCCTCCCAATGGTGAAGTACCCCGCCTGTTCCCGCAGCTGCGGATACAAGGCATCAGCGGAGGCTACCCGCACTAATAGTAAGGCTACACGCACAAGGCACTAACTCTCAATAATTCAGTAATGTCACCTGAAGAAGGAATGAGCAAGGCGGGAATACTCCCGCCCAAATGAGCCAGTCCGTACGCTTCTGGAGGATCTTTTGTACTATATCTGCCAAGGTATGGACAAAATAGACAAGATCTGACCAAAGCAGCCCATGAACCAATCACAGGGTGACAGCTCACTGACAACAGTACGACGAGCAGCACGCTCTAGTACTTAATGTCACTATCAGCCGCTGCCTACTCACCAACCCTCATCGTGGCACGTACATAGCCTGCAGTTGGTGGAAAAGAAATAGTACACAGCCGGCCATGTCACTATCAGCCGCTACCTACCCACCAACCACCAGCATGGCACGTGCGTAGCCCACAGTTGGTAGAAAAGGAATATTATACAGCTGGCTGTACCTGCTTGGAAACCTACCTTCGGCTATAAATATTCCAACACCTTGGAACGGTATCACATCTTATGATATCTTATCTTATACTATTACATATCTTATCTGCTCTAGCTATTTCTCTTAATATACATTTATATTCAGAGCAATCTAGTATGATTCTCACGCCGGAGGGTGGTCACAAGGAGGTACCCCCCCCTTCTCAGTGACGAGCTCACGGTGTCTGTTTTGCAGGTCATCAGAAGAATAACCATCTTTGCCGGACCTAACCCTTGTGGGAAACATCTACTTGACCCTAAGATTATCCGTAATCTGCCGGGGTAACTTAGTGTTTCTTCAATACCACTAATATTTTTCTATGCTGCTGATGCATACCTAATATTTGTTATATTGATAGAGCCATGAATGAATCCTGTTTCTGCCCATATTTATCCACCTTTCTTTTGGTAGCCTCATTGTCTTTTCGGATCACAGGTTCCTTTAAAATTGTATATAATCCTGCAAAAGTTTGAAATCAAAGTTTCTCATGATAATTTCGCCATAAACACAATATTCTAACTAAAAGTATATATACACTTGAGTTTTGATGTTTATTGATGTTAGCTATGTAATTCAAAGTACTCTAATACCTGACATCTCATCCTCAGTGAATTCTTCGTTGGTGCTGTTACAATCACTAGATGAGTTTGTTTCGTTTGATAATTTTGACTTCGCGGACGCAAAAAACCATGTCGAATCCATTCGCTTTCTGAGCATATGAACTGCATAGTAAGGGATTTTTGCATGTTTTTCTTATCAACAGTAACAAAAGCATTGATGAACATCAAACAATCCATCAGGCTCTCTTTAGCTAACCCTTTCATATAGTAAGCTTGTGATCTTCTCCACAAGCTTTTGGCATGGGAATTTGTAGGTTTTGAGATCGAAAGAGCTTTCGTGGTGTCACTAACAGCTGAATCTGGATCGTTAAGAAGTAAATAACATTGAGCTCTATTACTATAAAGTACAATCCTTTCTTTCCTTAGTTTTAAGGGACATAACTTTAAACCTTCTGTGTATTTCTTTACCGCTGCTTCAATATCGCCTAACCAAAAACTATGATTCCCTTGCTGTTTAACAAGATTCACCATGACTCTTTTCTCTTCAAGTTTCTCGTCAGTCATTGATCTTTCTCGTCTATTCTTATCAACTTTTGTAACCCATATTTCTTTTAATCTTCTATCAATTTCAGGGTTTTTTACTCTTGATTTCCCATTCTTGAAGTCAATAAGCAATGCTTTTGTGATTTTCTGGCCTACTTTTGACCTTTCTCCTAGTTTTCTAAGCTCAATTAGATCCAATAAATAAAATGATGCCATTTCAAGAACTGTGTACCTTGTGTTCATGTCATGGAGAAGCAATAAAAGACAATCAATCCCCATATACTGCCAATCATCTGAAGACCTTGAGAGGTTACAAATGCATTCAATAACCTCTTTTGATTCAGAAACTTTTGTTCTTCCAATTTGTGTGTAACACAAAATTCTTATCAAACCTATTCCAGAAGGTGATGTGTGATTCACAAGCCCACCCCACATTGAACTCAAATCTTTCAAGAAATCTTGATTGCAAATTAGATCTATCGACCTACCTCTAATGGCGAAACAGTTTAGTAAGTGAAGAGACCAGCACTGGATTTGGCTAGCCCATTCTTCAGCCTTTCTGTTCTCCGTTTCTAACCCTCCAACCCCTCTAGTAATCAAGTTCTTGTGATACTTCACCCTCCGGTTTGTGTCCTTAGTCGCTACAAACTCGTTAAAGACTAACTCGCCACAGCTTGATGCTAGACCCATCGTTAGCTTGACGACCTCTTCTTCATGAACCGCGAGGGTTTCAAAAGTTGTATCATAGCTTGCTAGGTGTCCAAGAGCTCTCACTGCTACCCTTTGCTCCACCCAACTCATCTTTCCTCTCAGAAGATCCAACAATGGAGGAATAACACCAGATTCCACAGCTTTTTCGGAAAAATCGAAACTATTCATGGTGTAGGATCCCACAATATGGGCTGCATAATATGGGATATAAATGTTTTGACCATCAAGAAGCCATGATTTGTCGTTGATGCTCTTATGGAGCAAGCTAACCATGCATTTGAATATACCCAGAGAAGGAAACTCGGGATCTTCGGGTTGATTCATGGAAATTTTCCATAAAGTAGTTAGAATGAGTACACGCTCTTGCTCATCAATTGACAGCATTTCTTTGAAGCATTTCTTGATTTCTGATCTCCTGATCACCATGTTTTGCTCTTTCATGGTGCAGAAGAAGCATGTAGGGTTTGCGCAAGTCATGGTGGAAGAAGGTATGAAAGATTCGATATTGGTGTTGGATTTGCAAATTGGATTTGATTAATTAGAGTATTAACTTCATATAATATAAAAAAAGAGGATTAGTGGGAGTCGGCAAGCATATAAAGTGACAGTGAGCCAAACAAAAGAAGACTTTTACTGTATTTAACTTTCTGAATTATATATAACTTTCTTCACTTTACCTAATTAATAACAAGATCAAGACTATCAATTTTGCAAGATATAAAGAAGTAGTTGTGTACGTGTATTTGATTGTGACGAGTTATATAGAAAACTGGGATTAAATAGCGTTCATGACAGGGATCAATAGTTCGAATGAGCGACTCGTTTGTGGACCCGTGAAAATGCAAAAGAAGAGTGAACAAAAAACGATTTATATACCTCACAAAAATGATAATAAAAGGACAATTTCAGTAATTTAGATTTTATTATAGATTATAGATAGGGAAAAGTTGGCGTACAAACTAAAAAAGTGTGCTAACCATGCAAATCAAATATTGTACAAGTAATGTAATTTTTTAACTAGTTGTTTCGAATATACTGTTTTGTATGTAGTTTAGTTATGTTGTTTGTAGTTTTTTTACTCCGTAATTATACTACATTATAATTACTACTCTAACCCAAATGACTATATTACACTATAATTGCACTATAAATTCAAAACCTAATTACAAAAATTAACTGAATAACTCAATAAATTCACTTACTAGTTCAACAAACTAATAAACAAATTAGGTGATTAAATAAATTACTAGATCAATGAAAACGATTGAAGAACTAAATACCTTGAATATCGACGTTAATCACTTCCGCCATTGATGAACAACGTTATTCAACAACTGGTCGCACTTGGATTTCAATTGAGAGATTTCCGCTATGTGATTTTAGTTTTCAAGATTCATAACCAATTGCATCTAGGTCTCTGTTTCAATTGATTGATTTCTGTCGATCACGTCTAGTTCTGTTTCAAAAGATCGCATCTGGTTTCAAGTGATTGATCGTATCTAGGTCGGTTTCAATTGATTGATCGCATATAGGTCTATTTCAATTGATCGATCGCATCTAGGTTTGTTTCAGTTGATCAAGCATTTAATTATACAAAATTGTCACCATGTTATTTCCTAATTTTTGTTTAATTCGCACACTTAGTACCATTGTTTCGTTTTGTATTTGATCCAAATGGTTATATTGTTTGTTTTAATGAAGTATAGATGTTAGTTACACAAACTGAATTAATATTTCAGTTATAGCTGGTTATTATTTGATTTAAATCTCTAGTTAATATGTAGGTTAGTTTCGCCTTTACTTTTTTTTATATGAGTAGTGCTTTTAAATAGAGATTCGTATATAATGCTTAGAAACAACGTTTGGTATATGATAATAAACTCTCCCGTATGAGTTTATCTAAATGTTTGTTAAAACATATCTAGCCTTTCCTCTTTTGTCCTTCATATTGCCTGTAATTAATTAATAAAGATTTATATACAATGCTTCGAAACAACTTTTGATATATAATTATATTTTCTGATATGATTATATAAATGTTTGTTAGAATGTATCTAGCTTTTTTCGCTTATATAATGCGTCAAGTGATATCAGAGCTCGTTAGCTTCCTCATGGCATGCTGCATTGAAGTAAATCAACCTCTGAGTGCCTATGGTGGAGATCGTGGGGTTGATAGTTTGTGATGTGTGTTGGAGATCTCTCTATCAAAGCCAACAAAGTGGACATAATCGTTAAGAAAATACATGCCATGATCGTAAGTATGGAAACATACACAAATTTAAACTTCATGTGGGTGATCACTATAACATTTCTCTGTATCCCACAGTGAGAAGGGATGTTTTGACCAAAATCTTCGTAGCTATCGACATCTAGTCAACATGAAAATGTCCATCCCTGGTTTTGTTTTCTTTATTGTCGAGAGGTGTGTTCATTTTGATGTTAAATCCAGTGTCGAAACAGATGAATCTAGAAAAATAAAAACAAGCGTATATTGTGAGTATACATAACACAATCCAGTTTTTTTAAGAATCCATAGTACAATCCAAATAATATAGTCTAACATCCTCATAAGTTATTGTAGCGTTTTCTAAATATAGTCATCTTCATGTTTCATGGTCATATGAGAAACTTCTGGAATGGGTCCATCAGTACATCTATATTCGTCTAGAGTTTACATGGTACATATGTTAGATCCATATTTTTATCATTCAAATATATGTATTTTGGTATAGAGCTTTTTGGATTAGGGAACATATAGAATTGAGTTGCAAAGTAGGAGTGCTTATTGCAAATCACCTCTAAACATTCCGCATTTACCTTTAAAGCTCGCATTGTAAAGCTCTCTTTAGTAAGAAATAAAGCTTCTTTGCATTCGAGTATTGCTTTCCGCTACAACATTGCATAGACTCACTTTCAAGTCGGGTGAAAAGGATTAGGATTTTTTTGTTGATATAGGTGGGTTGGAGAAAAAAAAAAGTGCTTTTAGGCAGTGGACTAGAATTTAATTGCTTCTAGGTAATCCTCCATCTGAGATGGCGGATTACATGTACACACAAGCATGCTTTCCACGTGTGTCTCCAAGTCGGATGTCATGTCAACGGGTACTACACGTGGAATCCTCTATCTGAGATAGAGGATTATATAAACTCATTTTACCACCATTTACCGTGGACTTACCATATGGAGTCTCATTTTTTACCCCCTGGACACGTGTCACAACCCCTGAAATCCTCCATCTCAAATAGAGGATTATCACACAAGGAATATATGTTAATAACTCTCATGAATGAATTGTATTCAATATTTGGAATCAGTAAATGTCATATTTGTCACCATAAAATGTATTTAGCTTTCTCGTGAATAAAACCTTATTTTATGAGTGAATTATCTACATTGACTTTTAAAATGTAACCCTTGGAATCCTCCATCTTTACATTTAAATATAGGATTATAACTATTCTTTACACACTTTTAATACAATATTAATTAACTTTTAATGTCAACGAATATGTTACATTTACGTATAGTTAGTTAGGGGCTGAGATAAAATATATAGCAATAGATTTTATAAATCCTTCACTTCATTTTTAATATAATACATTACTTCATTGTTAATATGGAAAATTCTTTCATGGTGGGTTTTTCATACATTGTTTTTAATGTAATGTATAAAATTTATTGTTATTTTATCTCAGCCCCTAACTAATTATACATAAATGTAACATATTCGTTGACATTAAAAGTTAATTAATATTGTATTAAGCATGTGTAAAGAATAGTTATAATCCTATCTTTAAACGTAAAGATGGATGATTCCTAGGGTTACATTTTAAAAGTCCAATGCAGATAATTCACTCATAAAAAAG
Organism: Bidens hawaiensis; assembly: GCF_021521415.1. NCBI lineage: Eukaryota > Viridiplantae > Streptophyta > Magnoliopsida > Asterales > Asteraceae > Bidens > Bidens hawaiensis. Next base: position 81,239 of record NW_027496006.1, read on the forward strand.
GGTTTTATTCACGAGAAAGTTGAATACATTTTTATGGTGACAAATATGACATTTACTGATTCCAAATGTTGAATACAATTCATTCACGAGAGTAATTAGCATATATTCCTTGTGTGACAATCCTCTATTTGAGATGGAGGATTTCAAGGGTTGTGACATGTGTCCAAGAGGTAAAAAAGGAGACTCCATATGGTAAGTTCACGGTAAATGGTGGTAAAATGAGTTTATGTAATCCTCTATCTCAGATAGAGGATTCCACGTGTATTACCCGTTGACATGGCATCTGACTTGGAGACACACGTGAAAAGCATGCTTGCGTGTATATGTAATCCGCCATCTCAGATGGAGGATTACCTAAAAGCAATTAAATTCTAGTCCACTACCTAAAATCACTTTTTTTTCTCCAACCCACCTAAATAAGCAAAAAAATCATAGAACGCATCTAAGTTGTCCCACAAGAGTTCAACAATCACTCGATGTCTATAGTTTTTGGGGGTATAGGTCTCCATGCCATGATACTTTATGCAAGATACAAAAATTAATGTGTATGTGATTATGAGATAATCATCTCAGTTTTTTTACAAACTAAGTCTAAGACCACCTCTGGTGGAAAACGACAAAACGCCCCCCACCTCCCATCTTCATTAGCTGGTTTCTCTTCTTGGCCTCACGATTTTCTTCATCCAACGTTGTGTACAAAATGTTAGGAGAGCTTTTGGATGCCAAAACGGCCCAAGGGCAGTATTCCAGGCTTGGGGGAGTTTTGAGGGTGGGAACGCCCCACTATGGATGGTATAAGTAAGAATTAATGTATTTATATGAGTATGAGGCCGGTAACCTGACTATGAGATAAAGTCATTAATTGTGAATCCGTAATACAAATAGAATTAGTATTTACTAAAGACTAAGTGGGAACAAGTCACTAATTTTTTATGAGGGTGTTAAAACTGTTGATATTGGTTTATTATATAAACAATGGTAAGTACTTTTAAAGAATGTTAATGGGGTGCATTGAAATTAATGGGGTGTAAAGGCATGAAGAAGGACCACGCATGAAAACTGGACATTGTTTCCTTTAAACCTGAAGTGAGATTGTGGTCCCTAACATAAACAAATGCAATTAAAACCATTGTTAAGGACAAAACGGGATTGTCCCAAGAACAGTCAACTTCTACTTCAGGATATAAACGGCACGAAAAGCGTATTTATGTTTAACCTTTTTTCGCAGTCTACGAATACTAGGATCTTTCGACATGATTAGCTACTGTAGTTTCTCAGAAGGACATCTGGTTTTTGTCTAGACTTGCAAACACTTTTATTTGTGGAATGTTTTTTAAATGTTTATGTTGCAATCCGCATGGAAAGAAAACTACATTGATTTCTATGTCAATGATTAGGTTGCCTGAACTGTACTAAGGAAGGGAACACTTCAACCTTGAAGGTTTCAATGCTTAATAAATTATATATTGAATATAATATATTCTAAATTAGAAGGTCACTTTTGATGTTTGGCAATTAATCTTGTCCATGTATATAGGCTATATCCAATTAATTTGTGTTTAATTTTTTGATTTTAGAGATATTTTGTACTGTTGATTTATTAAATGTAACAAATGAACTCAACAGATTTTATTGCGCACTCGAAACAACACTTATTTATTATATAGCATTACAACCGAAAAGAAACAACTCATGAGAACGTTTTAACTATTCAGTATGTTGGGGAACTACTAGCTTACAAGACTCACTACTCTTCACACAAATACCTCTCATTACTCCTCTCTTCCAAAGGCTAGCAGCTACTTAAATTAGTTTCAACAAGTACTTCCATTAACTTTTCTGACATATCTCCCAAAAGTAGCTGAGTGCTTGAAAGTGACATTAAAGATTAATCGGAGAAATGAATAGATACAATTGTTAGACCATGTGTTGTCTAAAAGTCATATCCTTAGCTATTTTGCGTCATATGTCAGCCTAGTTAGAATTTTGACTTTTTGAAAAAAGAGCGTGTAGTCAAAATGCTTAGAGGGGGGGAGGTTGTATTTTACTTTTGTTAATAAAACTAAAGAAAACAAAAAGAAAATGACAAAAACAGGGAAAAAAAAACTAAAACGCCTGGATGCTAACGTTGTGTACACAACTCTCCCTCCAAAAAGCCTACCCAAAAAAGGCGTGGGTGGTGGGGGTGGGGGTGGAGGGGGGATGCTTCCGGCATTTTAGACCCAAAAAGCCGCAATGTGTGGCGGCTACAGATGGTCCTATTCTTAAATGTAGTTATGTTTGCAATAATGTCCATCAATCAAATATGTCCAGCCATAAAAGTGAGTCCTATTTAAACAAAATGTTATCATTTAGGTAGTTGCCCACCATAATACACCTATGTCACTTGGAAATCTCAGGTTTAATTCTTGAGCATGTAGTTAAAACAAAATGTATTTCTATATGAATATACTAGATTAGAGCCCGTGTTACACACGGATAAAAATAAAAATGCAAAGATCATATTTATATAAAAAAAGATAATTTTACTTGAATTATAACACATTATATAGCTATTTTAATTCAAATACAAAATTCAACATTCAAGACATAAATATTACAAAAAAAATTAATAATAAAAGTTTTTCTTTAATATAAAAAGTAAATACTTGTTAAACACAAAGCAAACATAGGTGGAGTCTGGTACCTGAAAATTGATTAAGCGTACTAGTAAAAAAAATTATAAGACTAAATGAAAAATAAGCACATATATTATACCAGGTTTAATCTTTTTCACATTAAGTTTCCAAAAGTCTCATTCTATATGATGTTTGATGTTTTATTTGTAAGCTATGATTCTTTATCGAGTATGACTAATTTAACATCAGTTCTATTATTCACTCATGATTGTCCTGGACCTTTCACGCATGCACTCTTGCACATGAAAGAAAATGAACCATAATAATCAAATCATTAAGCAAACCCAATGAAATGAGTTAAACAATAAAAGAATATTTTAACTCATAACAACACTTAGTGATCTTCATTGTCTAAACTTGCATCTATAAGAGCATCACGATCAACCATGGGTTCAATAATCTCACCAAAAAGGCCTTTGGCCCACAATATTGAGATCATGTAAAGAAGCCTCATTTACATATGAATATACAATGCCTTCTTTTTATGCTACAAAGAACAATGCAACCATGTAGGTTAGCAATACACAGATTATGATAAACTAAGATTATGATAAACTTTGTAAGCTGCGTATAAGTCGTATATATAATAACTTTCCAATCAATAAAATATTTTGTCATTATATACGTCAATTTGATTAAATTTTTTGGTAGGTTACAATTTTAAATTTTAAAAAAGTAATTTTTATTTAAATTTTGAATTAATTATGGTATAATTGTAATAAGTTACAAATTTTATAAGAAACACAAATTAGGAAAAAAGAAATTTTTGAACTTTTTTAAATTTGAATTTATATAGATAAAATTGGAAATAAGTTACAATTTTGACAATTATTCATATATATAACTAACTAGCTTATATCCCCGTTTTACGGGGTTGTTTTACATTATTTATTTTTAATAATTATGTATTTTTTTGGATCTTAATTTTATTTATTGTAAGTAAGTTAATAATATACCTAGGATTTGATAATTAAAGAGTTTCACAAATAGATGAGATTTTATAAACCGGTTTAAAACATATATAGGTTTGGTGAGACCCATAACCCCGTTTATTGTTTTTACTATAAAACTGTTTCTTAATTATAAATAATATCTTTTTTTAATAAGAAAATAATTTTTTAGTATATCCTTATTTTATAGGAAATTCATATCTAATATTTGGTGAGATTAAGTTTTAATTTAATGAAATGTTATAACCCGTTTAAGGGCTATCTGGGTTTGGTGAGACCCAAACTTTTGAATTCTGGTCAAATACATGAGAAGCCTTCATTTACAAATAACACAACCTGATGGCTTGAAAAAATGTAGGGAGCATCCAGAGAGTTTTTAAAGGTTTCGTTTATACATATGTTATAGATATGAAGTTAAAAAAAATTCAAACTTCTAAATAATAAGATAAACAATATATTTCAAACAAAAAATGAATAATAACAAAACAAATGTTAACTAACATACCAAAAAATTAAAGATACATATGTTTAAACAACTCTCTTAAAATTGCAAATTAGAAATAAATAGTAACAAAGTGCCAATAATGAAGATGTTATGTGTAACATTTTTTTAAAATATAAACATTAAGAAAATGTTGATTTATAAAAATGACAATCTTAAAATGGCAAACTTATAATTCGAATTTGATAAATCAGTTTATTTCACAGCTAATTTGATCATCAATTTATACTTGAAAGCCTAGGATATCTATCTAACCCGGGATCACAGCTAATAAAAGTTCAAATTTGAATTTGACTTGTATGCTATAGCACATTTATTTCATTCTTAAATTGACAAAGTCTATATCTATAAATAATATTATGATAAACTAGGTAACAATTATGATATTTCGTATACATAAAATAATATTTGACTTGATTACTAACTTAGATTAAATTTAATTTGTTAATGAAGATGGAAACATGATAACTTGGAAGCCTATATTATGTGAGCATGCTAGTTGAATGTCATATGAAAAACTTTTATTGCTTTAATAGAGTGGTAAGATTAGCAATTTCTTTTTCTTTTCTTTTATATAGTTGGTATATATCAATATATCAGGTGTGCCTTGTGATCCTCAGAGAAAAGGTGAGGTAGTTTCAGATATACTAATTAACGAGAAACTCATTTCAAATATCATTGGGCACATGACAAGAATGCCACGCAAAAGCTCAAAAAATTAGGTAAACATAGTCATTTAACAGAAAATTTACATAAATGGTTTAACATTATCTTAAACGATTAGGTTAACTGTGCATAACTATTTCTAATTTGTCATATTCCCTACCCTGAAATTTTACATAAAAATGGTCATTTAGCCCATGGGAAAATCGTTAATTTTAGAATTTGGTGTGGAGAAATCACATTCGGAATGGAATGGAGCATTGCAATGAATGAAAAAGATTGTGTATGGTTTAGGGATGAACAGATTCGGTACTGGTAACGAATTCAGTACCAATTTGGTACCATACCAAGTTTTGAGTTTTTCAGTACTAGTACGGTTTGGTTCAGTCACGGTGTTTCCTGAATTTTGCATGAAATACCGGTACTAAACCGAAAATTTAGTACCAGTACCAAAAATATGTGATTTTCGGTACCGGTACGTGACCAATCTCATCCCTAGTTTGAAGATATTTTCATTCTATTCCCTCTTTCACCACCACCATCACCAACACCAACACCACCACCTCTGACCGCCACCACCTCTGCCCGCCACGACCAACAGCCACCACAACCTCCTTCAGTCACCATCGCCATTACCACTATTGTCACCATCTCCATTACCACCATAGGCGCCACCACCACGAGCCAGCCCCACCACCACATATGTATTCCATCCATCTGTCTTTTCCTGGCTACCAAACAACACAATATAAAAATTCATTCCATTCCAATTGGGTAACCAAACTAGCGAATGAAATGATAATAAACCATTTCATTCCCCGTATATTCCCTTACCTCGTCCATCACATTACCACATACCATGAAAATTATTGAAAGGTTCGTTTTTTGATTCAATTCAATTAATTCAGAATTATGTAGTATATAAACTGAAAACCTAGCTTGGTGACTAAACGATATAATGTTATGAAAATTAAATATTTCTTTACTTCTCCTCAAGTTGGAGCGTGTAAATCTTGAATGCCGAACTTGATAAGTAAACTCCTTAACGGTTGTGATCTGAGAGGCTTTATGAGCAGGTCCACTATTTGCAGTTTTAAGTTATTTTTTAGTGGTAAAGTTTCCTTTAAATAAACACTTTCTTGAACAAAATAACAATCTCTTTCAACGTGCTTGGTTCGTTCATGGACACGGGATTATTGGCTATCTCTCTAGTACCTGATTGTCACGGAAAAATTGTGTTGGTCCCGTTGGAAGCATTCCAAGTTCTTTAAGCAACCAACGAACCCACAAAATTTCACTTACTATCACTACCATGGCACGATATTTATCCTCGGCGGAGGATCAAGAGACAACTGATTGTTTTTTAGATTTCCAGGAAATGGACGAATCACCTAAAAGAAGTATATAACCCGTCTGGGATCGTCTGGTGAATAGACACCCAACCCAACCCGCTTCCCAATAAGTAACAAGATTAGTACCACCATCCTTCGATAGGAGAATTCCTTGACCTGGCATAGCCTTGAGGTAACGAAGAACCCTCATGGAAACATCCATGTGATTATGTCTTGGACATTGGCGGATCCAGAAATTGTATTCAGTGGGGGGAAAACAATAAGCAACACTTTTTTCGTATATCATCTCTTTGACAAGGTTGATAATCTAAAACTCTTAATCAAGGAAGATCTTAATCAACTAAGTTAAGTCCAGAGTTTCAATTATAAAAGTGTTCCATAACACCTCTCAGGCAACAAATATAAGCCTCAAATTCAATCATTTTCAGTTTTATTTTATATATAAATCGAGCAACTAAATTTAAAAGATAAAAACTTAAAACAATAATTTGCTAATTGCTACCGAATTCTCACAATTTTCAAGAAGAAAAAAATATAATTAACATATGGATTAGAACTTCAACAGTTTAATTCAACATAAGAACTCAATTACTCAAACCATACGAACCTGATATATCATGTTTGATTTTAATTGGATGTTTGCGATAATGTGACTACTCTAATTCACCAAAAGAGATCAAACCTATTATCCCTTTTGATTCTGATTGAAATATGGTCGACGATGGCTAGCTCGCTTGAACAGTCTATGTCAGGATTTTTGTTCAATTTTTCTCATTCGATCACTAACAAATGGAGTTTTTTTTATTGAGTTGGGCTTGTTTATTGGGTTGAGAGTTGAGACTTTGAGAGAAATTTAGAACTTTGGGGCCTAAAAGAAAACTAAAGGGTCCTAATATTTTTTTAACAAGATTTAACACTACAAAAATATGAAATTACTAAAGGTTGGTGAAAGTTGATTGGGGTCTATACCCCCCCCCCCTGACTTATGCTGTCTTCCGCCACTGGCCTTGGATCCACTGCAAACTGACATAGAACATCAACCGAATAGGTGATGTCAGGTCGTGTGGCTTGAAGATATAGCAATCTACCAGCAAGTTGTCTATACAGGCTTGCGTCAACTTTGTCTTCTTCACTTCCTTTATCAAGCTTCAAATTTTGCTCCACTGGGAACGGACTTGGATGTCAACCTTGAAGCCCTCTGTCTTTAAGGATATCAAGGGTGTACTTTCGTTGCAAGTACTAAACCCTCGTATGTACGAGCCACTTCGAACACTAAGAAGTACTTTAAGTTACCAAGCCTTTCACCCAGTTTGGCTTTGGTGTGCTGAATTTTCTCCTGGTTATTGCCTACAATTATTACATCGTCGACAAAAATCAAGGTTACCACATAGACATAATTAGCTTTGTATATGTACAAGGAATGGTCAACTTTTGACTTCCGATAACCGAGTTCAAAAAGATCCGTCGTGAATTGTGATAACAATTTCAATAAGATTGTTTTAAGCCGCATATGGATTTCCTTAACCGGCACACTCTTGTTTCTTTTTTATTTGATAAGCCCTTGGAGAATTTTTATGTAAACTTCCTCTTCCAAATCACAATGTAGGAAGTCATTGTTTACATCAAGTTGATGGATTATCTATCCCCGTTTGATGGCTACGGCTAAAAGCGTTTAAACATTCACCAATTTAACAACTGGGGCAAAAATGTGGTGTGGTAATCAACACCCTCCATTTGTGTGAAGCTTTTTCCACTAGTCTAGTCTTGTATCCTGAACCTCCCTATTTGGCTTATATTTCACATTGTATACCCATTTTGAGTCAATTGCGCTTCTTTCCACTCAGTAAGTTTTCGAGTGTCCAAGTGTCAATTTTCTAAAGAGCATGTATTTATTTTTTCATTTCTTCCTTCCAATTCTCGTTTATGCATCTTGATAAAAATTCTTCGGCTCATCATGTGAATTGATGGCCATTAAGAAAGCTTTGTGAGAATCATAAAATTTATCATACGAAATATAATGGGCTAAAAGATGTACGTCGAGGTTTCATAATTTTCTGTGGGTTGTGTGTGGTCAAATTATAACATTCGTTAATTTTCAAACCCGACCCATTTTAAATTTTCTGTCTTGTTTATATATCTCAAAATTTGTTTCATGTATTTTACATAACACTCGTCGATTTTTGGTTATTATTCGTTAGTTTCCTATTTCGTTTTGAATCATTAACAAAACTTCGAGATTTTAACGTGTTTATTTAATCGATTTGCGAACTATACGGATGTACTTCGAAAACTATCCTAGAATACAAACGTTTTATTTCATTTAATAAACTTTTGAAAGTTCAAGGTTCATTTTGTAAAATATATTTTATTTTCTCTTTTAAAGTTTATTTAAATTTAGGGGCCAAAAATGTAAAATGTGTTAAAAGCTTATTATTTACTTAAAAACCAACCCAGCCCACCCCTAACCCCACGCTTTTTCGGCCAGAATTCTCCGGCGACCGGAACCGGCTCCGGCGACTCCCAAAACGCATTCAAACTCATAAATTAATTTAAAACTCATAAAACTCGTAGACCGTAACGACAAGCGTATAATTGACGAAAATAACGTGTTTTTATCAACTAGTCCGTGCGTATGATAATCCGAAATGACCGAAATATAATTTAAAACTCAATAACAACCATTTAAGTCCATGCGCTCCGAGTGATACTATAAAAAGGACCCTAAGATTCAACTAAACTCGTCCATAACAACAAATCAACCCTTTATATCTCTCCGAAATTCTAAATTTGATCATCCAAGTACGATTCCGGCCAACCCGTGGTTCACCTTCAATCAATAACATTTTCTAGTAAGTAATATATGGTTTTGAATCATTTTAAGCCAACTAACAAAACCCCTAACAAAGATTAAGCAAACATGGAACGGATTAAACAAATTGTAATTCTAGGGTTTTGTTTAGGAAGAAGATGGATTTATGTTATAATACATACATACATATATATATATATATATATATATATATATATATATATATATATTCCATACATAAACCATACACTTGAGTTGGGCCAATGGTTAAGGTGTTGTGTTGCGTCTGTTAGGACCTAGGTTTGAATTCGGGTTAAGGCAACATTTTTATTTCATTTTTTTTATATAAACCTTTTTATTACTTATAATAAGCCATATATATTTTTATAAATCATTTTAAATCATATAAAATTATTTTAAGCACATAAATCAATTATAAAAATTATTTTTCTTTTTTTCACCTAAAAGAAACACAATCCTTCCAACTCATCAAGTTCGTGTAAACTCGTAAATCATTATGTATTTATTTACCGTTCGTTAAACTTTACAAGTCGTTAACATTTTCGTCTTCAAAATAAAAGATACCCTCAACACCCAAAATTCCGTAATGTTATAATATTCCAGACTTAGAATTAAATTTGTAATTAGAATAATATTAAAATGTTAACAAAACATTAGGATATCATTAAAGCTTAAAAACAATATTAAAACCCAAAACGTCTCAAAATAATAAAATATAAAAAGCACCATCTCTAAAAACTAATTTATGTAACTTTTATAATATCTATAGTTAGTCTTTAATTTTTGTATTTTCAATTGTAGTTCGTGAGGTTCGATCACTTCAGTTTCGTTAACTCGCTTCAATTTTATTCCATATTTAGTTTCAATACCAAGGTGAGTTTCTCACACCCCTTTTTACGCTTTTACTTTTGGGGGTAGCATATATATCCTACCAACATTAAAATTTCGTTTATTCGTTATTTACAAACTACAATTCGTTAAATGGACTTGTGTGTTTACTTGTTACTTGCTCAAATATTACGTGCATGGATTTCTTCGATAAGTATGATCATACGCCCCCCCTTTCACTCGGGACCGTGTTTCGAGTGGAAAAGGGACCTCGATCTGAGTACGTTGGTACACAATCCCAACTAGAAAAGACTTTCATTTATTCTTTACACTCAGGACATTTGATTCGAGTGTAAATTTGTTTTTCATAAGTTTTCATGGAATTGTATGGTTTTTATGTAGTATTTAAACTGTGTGAACTCACCAACTATTAAATTAGTTGACATTATTTTACATATATGTTACAGGTACAATTATTAGAGGATTAAACGATTGAAGACACTAGACTTATGTTAGTACACGGTTTTGCGTCTCGAGTCTTTGTATCTATCATTTTGTATTTATCGTTTATTATAATGTAAAAGTTATTATTATATTAAGTTCGTTAAGGATGTTTAACGAACTAGATGTTAAGTTAAGCTCCCTCCTAATTTGTTAAGGATGTTTAACGAATTAGGAGGCAGTTCGTTAAGTTTATTATATAATTATTGTAATGTAACAAAGCAGGAGTCTAGTTCTTTACGGAATGTATAACGAACTAGACCTATATTCTATATATAGTGGTGTACCTCCACTATTTAAGTTAAGTTTTGATTTAAGATATCAAACCTCTGACAATTTATCCTCTCGATCAATTCTTCACTTAATTAATCTATTACAACTAATATATACACTTATTACACCTAATACATATTATATAATCTATAAGATTAATCATGAACTAGATCCGTGTTGATCGTGTTTTGGATCTTAGATCTGAGAACGATATACGTGTTTACAAGTGGTATCAGAGCTTTCGGGGATTCGATTGCTCTTGATTTATGTGTTAATTCATTAATTGAAGTAATATTAATAGTACTTTGGTGTTATTTAGTTTCCGGAATGATTTAATTAAATTGGATGTTGATTTGGTTGGTTTTGGAATGAATTGAGTTGGATTGGTGTTTGATAAGGTATTAGGAAGGTTTTGGTGGACTGGAATTGTGATGTGGATTGGATTTGAGTTTGTCTGATTTGGATCTAGTTGTGATTGAAACAGGGGTGTGTTTTTGGTGCGATTGGATTCGTTTTTTGTTAAATTGGTTTACATGATGTTTAGATTTGGATTCGCGATGATGTTGCGAGTAATTTGATATATTATTTGAGTGATTTGGCGTGATAACAAGTTTGTATTACGGATTTGGGACTTTCTTTGGTGTTCTTAGTTTTCCAGAAATCTGGAAAATGGTGATGAAGATTTGAAGATCTTCATCACCTGTTGAAGACTCTTCTTCATCAACTTAATTCGTTAAAGTGATTCGTTAGTTTTAATCAATTCGTCATCCAGTTCGTTACTCAGTTCGTCATCATTCTAATTCGTGTCATCTAATTCGTCAGACACGTGGTCTGATTCATTAACCTTAAATCTAACAAACTTTTGCCATGTGGCAATAGTTTTCAGAGTTTGTTATAACCGTTATAATAAACTGATTCGTTATAGTTGATTCACTATCAACTGTAGCAAATTCGTTACCTTAATTCGTTACCATGAATCAGAGATTTGTTATCTAATTCGTTAAGTTTGACTGAGTGATTCGTTATTCTAATTCGTTAACCTATTTTGTTAAACTTATTCGTCAATTTGACCTGGTTTGACCTAATTCGTTGACTAAGTTCGTGTGATAGTTCGTTATAACCTAATTCGTGTGACATTTTTCCTGGTTCGTTACCTAGATAACCTTCAATTCGTTATCCTGATTCGTTCTAAACACTGTTCACAATTCGTTAACATTACTGTTCACAGTTCGTTTAAGATATTTTCAAACTCAACCCTTGAAGTTTGATTGCCTTATTACTTATCAAGATGGCTGGTTTTACGCGTTAGTTTCTCAAAACGTGCTCATTAAGGCTGACAATTGGGTACCTGTTAAAGACACGATAAGACCTGTTAATAAAAAAAGTGCGGCATGTGATTTTTTTTATTTTCTTAAACAATTTAAATTAGTAGGCTAGACTCCCTCATTATCCCTTATTGGTACACAAAACTTCAAACTGTCTTATAGTAATGGCATACAAAGTAGTTAAACGAGTCGTATTCAAGTTTTATATTTGTGTCATGCGCGTCGCCTCTTACCTGTTAAACCTGTTAAGACACGAATTGCCAGCCCTAGTGCTCGTGCAGCAAATTTTACAATTGGACACTGAAATTGGATCTCATTCCAAGTGTCCTCGATTGATGAAATTTAGTGACTTTGATAAATACGAACCTCATTTTCGTGCTCATCTGGGTTCTGTTCACCCTGATTGTTCTTACTGTTTGAATGAAGTGTATACTGTTCCAATTATTGGAGATGAAACAATTGGTTTCACACCTAAAGCCATCTCACAATACACTCAAGAAGAAAAGAAGGCTTTGGAGATTGAAACGAAAGCATACTCAAATCTTACAATGGCTTTACCGGAAAATATATTTCATCAAGTAGGTAGCATAAAGATTTGTGCTTTGTTATTTCAACATATTCGTATGCGGAGTATGGGTAATACTGCAGAAAGCAAGAAGGTGATGTTAAAGTTTCAATTTAGAAATTTTAACTTACTTAAAGGTGAGACTGTAGAAGAGATGACAACACGGTTTAACCATCTGAGAGCTAAAATGGACAAAATGAAGATGGAACCTTCTGAAAGTGATAAGATAGATACCATCAAGAGTTCTTTACCAAGTTCTTACTCGACGTTCTTAATGGTGTTGAAAGAAAATAATTATTTTAGTAACGAAGATTTGACTGCGACTAAGTTCATGCAAAAGATCGAAGCTCATGAATATGATCTTAGGTGTCAATAGTCTTCTAAGGATAACCAAGATCCAGCCTTTTATGGTGGGAGTATGCCTTTGAGTTCAAAAATTTCTCCAATCACCACATTTCTTACACAATGTTAAAGTCCAACCACCAACACAAAAACATCATGTTGAAAGCAATAAGTGTTTTTAGAAAATGTTGAGAAGGCGATCATTGAGGATGTGTTTGAACCCGAAGTGATACACAAAAACCAGAACATTCCAAGTTATAATCACATTTTATGTGAACCTCATGAATTTGAGGAGACCGTGTATGGTTCACACACTGTAACATCACGGAAATTTCGAGCCAAAAATGCCAAAATCCAAAGTCGAGGGACCAAATCTGTCAATTTCCAAACTCAAGGGGCTAAATTGAAAAAACTGTTTTCTTGTCTTATCGCGATACGCGACGGGACAAAAGATAAGCCCACCACGTATCGCGATGGGTTTTGGTAAAAGATTCTAGAAGAGTCAACCGCGATACGCGATCGCTGTTAAACTAACGTCATCGCGTACCGCAATGACGTAGTCTGACACGTTGTGACACGTGGCACACGATGGCATCGTCTGCCATCACGGGGCAACACACCTGCCACGTGGCAGGTCTACTGGGTGACTCAGCTAGCCTACGTCGTGATACGCGACAGGCTAGCCAAGGGACCTATCGCGTACCGCGATGGGGCCCAAAATCAGGTCTATAAATAGCGGGTCCGGGCTTTTATTTTCCACACACCAACTCACACATACTACTCTCTCTCTAACATCTCTCTACACCTCGAAGTTCGTGCCCTCGATCCATCTCGATAACCGTGCCCCGATTCCTCGATAAATGTGCCATACCTCGATAATCGTGCCATTTCCCGACGACGTGTATATCAAGAAGGCGATACTATTCCGGCGTCCCAACGATCGTCTCGAAGTACATGCCATGAAGTATTGATTTCTTGATTCGCGTGCTCAAGTGGAGTACTGATCAAGGAAGGTTGATAAGGAAAATGGAGTCGAAGTGCTGCCCGAATGTGTAGGGTTTATTAAGCCAAGAAAAGGTAGGCATAACGCCGAATAAAATAATAATTATAAAGGCTTAATGCCCTAAGTCGAAGTTATACTCGATACTTCAAATTAAAAAGAAAGTAAATAACAAAGAAAAGGAAAGAAAGAAATATAAATGTATAACATGTGAATATATATATAATTCTTTGTTATAAAATATTATTTAAGTATAATGAGTATTCTTAAATAATAAAAGAAAAGAATACATTTCTTAAAAAAGAAGAAACGTAGGGTTTTTATAAATAAACAAAAGGTTTATAAAAAATTACTTTTTAACTAACGGTTTTAAAGTAAAAAGAGATTTTGAACTAAAGGTTCATCGAGATAAATAATACTAAAGGTCTTAAGCCGGATCGTGTATCCGACTAATAAAAGTTATACTCGTACTATAGGTGCAAGATAGCAAGGGAAAGACCCAAGGATGGTGTTTGTAGCCGATCCCAAACAAAAGGTGAATACGCCCCACTTTTACAAACTTGATTTCAAATGTGTCAACTTGATTTTGTGTAAAACTTTACATGAGACTAAGTGTCTCTAAAAACATTGTAATTAAGAGTATAAGCCTAGCCCTTAGGCTGTAGTATACATTTGTCTGGATCCTTACATATGTGGTAAAATGCGGTGGGCACATCGCACCACGCTTGGTCACGACCTCCAGCCACGATGGGCCGGACCTAAGTTACGTTCGAGTGAGACTGACCATGTGTATATTTATGGTACCTAAGTTATGTCAAAACGCTGTGGTGTTTTGCTGAGGTGACCTAGTGTAGAGACTCGAGTTTATAATGATGTTGTTTTAACTTGATTATTCCTAAGCCAAGATGGGCCGAGACTTACGTGGTCTCGAGGGGTGATTAAGTAAAGAAAATATTATAGCGTCAGCATATTCACCAACATTCGTTGCTGACATATTCTATTAACATTTTGCAGGTAATCAAGAATAGAGCTTGTGAAGACGAAGGGCTTAAGAATCCGATGGCTCGGATATTTTGTTAAACTTGACTATTAAATGGTGATTTTGTAAAACTTATAAACAAATAAAACTAAACGAGACTTTCGTCTCATCTTTTGTAATGTAAATATATATAAATTCGATCCTTATGTTTTTATAAGACTTCCGCTAATAGCCGTAACTCTGATTTATATACAAATATGGTACCAACTGTCGGTCTCACTCCTAGGCCTAAGATGGGGGTGTGACAGGTTGGTATCAGAGCCATCGATCTTAGCGAATTGGGTATCATAAAACAATACTCAAGCTTCGATCCAAGCATAGGAAAATATTCTACTTGTTTATTTGATTAGGGATAAGATTGGTTGGTAACCCTTTCTTTCTCTCTCCACATTCTAAACCATCCAATAAAGATGTCCTACAATAAATTAATGGAGTATTTTGATAATGAATAAAGAAGGGCAAGAAAATACTACAAGTTTCCAAGAGGCGTCATGAGTAAGGATTATTATGAGGCATTCTTCAATGAGGAACGCAATCAAACCAAACCATACCATTATCCCGACAATGAGCCAAGTCCAATCTACCATCTAGACAATACTCCACATCAAGTATACCAAGCACCAAGGCAATCAAGCTTACCATCCGTCAAGCTTACCCATGTACCAACCATCCAAAGTACCAACGTATCATCCTTCCGAGATTCCTACCTATCAACCAACCGAGATTCCACCATATTACCCATCTGGAGGTTCAACACACTTACCACAGAATCCTCACCCTTCCCACGCTTTCCTCTCAAACCGACCAATCAAGGAGGAACCAAGGCCTCATTCATCAGACTGGATGCAATGCCACTTAGATCAGCGGAGGTGGCATACCGGAACTTCTACCATGGATGCTATCAATTCCCACCCCAATAATGAACGACCATCTCACAAACC
The DNA here is from genome assembly GCF_021521415.1 of Bidens hawaiensis. Lineage (NCBI taxonomy): Eukaryota > Viridiplantae > Streptophyta > Magnoliopsida > Asterales > Asteraceae > Bidens > Bidens hawaiensis. Next base: position 97,028 of record NW_027496006.1, read on the forward strand.
CAAGATGAGAGTGACAATGCCACACGAGAAGATCCACATGCCTGCAATGACAGAAGAGGAACCAGAAGAAGAACCGGAAGAGGAAACCGACCCTGAGGAGGAATATCCTGACAATCCAAATGAGGTAACCACAACGGAGGAATAACCATACTCTCAACACCCAAGCTATGGTTCCGTTGATCCGTACATGCAATTTCTTCAAGAGCTCAAAGGAAAGGCATCAACAAGCTTCCCACCGTACCACGGCAAGATTTCATCAGTTGAAGAACAAGCGAATGAGATTCGAGAACAGAATGAGGCCGCTGAAGCTTTCTTCAACTACCAATCCGATGTGACTGCTTCTCCATATCCGGATCCAAGGAATCATTTCTACGTTGTCATGATGGGGTATCGTGAACCACCACCCCGCTACGGTTATCCCAATGACATTCCCCAGTCACATGATGAACATCTTGATCGAGCTCTACATGAGACGGATGAATTGAGAAAGAAGTTAGCTATGGATGGAAAGAAAAATAAGAAGATATGAGAGACACTTCTTCGAAAGTGTAACAAGCTAACCAAAGTGGTGAAGAAATTCATGAAGGATTAAGAGGATAGTGGTTTTGACGTGTTTTCAAGAGATAAAGTTTATACGTTAATGTAATGTTATGTGTTATGTGATGTATGGATAGGAATATATATATACATCGAGTATGAATGTATATATAAAATCTTTGTGTTGTAACAATCCATGTATGTATCTTGTATGATATATACATATATGAATAAATAAAATGTATGTTTAATAAGAGAAAAATTGTTAAATTTCAGACTTAAAGAAAAAGATAGAAAAGAATAAAAGATAAAAATGTCTCAACAAAGTGATAATCGAGAGGCCTCCATAAAGGAAGCAGAAAAACGAGAAGAAAAAGGGAAAGGTCCCGAAAATGAACGAGAGGAACCGATTCCCGATAAATACATAAAACAAATCCAAAAGTTAGTAAAAGATGCCGTAAGGGACGAATCTGAATTTAGATCCCAATCTAGACAAATGAAACATTCACAATCTGCAAATCCTTCTCGAAAATCCGTTTCCAAACCCCGTTCTAGACCTTCACGTATGGAAGAAAGTGTGCATGAATCAAACGCTGATGGAGTGGTTCGTCAATAATTCAAGAGACTTAAAATTAGTGGGTGTTCGTTCAAAGACTTTAAGTATTATGGACCAAAGGAGTTCCATGGTGAAAAGGGAGCCATCACAACCATGAGGTGGCTTGAAGAGATGGAGACAATTGTGATTACAAACAAGTGTTCCGATGAAGAGAAGATTCAGTATTCTGCCCTCATATTTAAAGGCGAAGTGCTAGAGTGGTAGAACACATTGATCTTGAGTAAAGTAAGGGAGGTGATGTACACATGACTTGGAATGAGTTCAAAGAGTTGTTAATGTCGAAATTCTGTCCTATGCACGAAACAGACCAAATTCAAACAAAATTCTTGACTCACAAGGTTGTTGGAACGAACCTTCGTGAGTACAACACGAAATTCAACGAATACTGTCGTTTGGTTCCCCAGCTGGTTACTCCTGAATCCATCTCGAAATTCTCTCTCTAACATCTATCTACACCTTGAAGTTCGTGCCCTCGATCCATCTCGATAACCGTGCCTCGATTCCTCGATAATCGTGCCATTTCCTGACGACGTGTATATCAAGAAGGCGATATTATTCCGACGTCCCAACGATTTTCTTGAAGTACGTGCCGTGAAGTATTGATGTCTTGATTCACGTGCCCAAGTGGAATATTGATCAAGGAAGGTTGATAAGGAAAATGGAGTCGAAGTGTTACCCGAATGTGTAGGGTTTATTAAGCCAAGAAAAGGTAGGCATAATGCCCGAATAAAATAATAATTATAAATGTTTAATGCCCTAAGTCAAAATTATACTCGATACTTCAAAATAAAAAGAAAGTAAATAACAAAGAAAAGGGAAAGAAAGAAATATAATTGTATATACATGTGAATATATATATATATATAATTCTTTGTTATAAAATATTATTTAAGTATAATTTGTATTCTTAAATAATAAAGGAAAACAATACGTTTGTTAAAGAAGAAGAAACGTAGGGTTTTTATAAATAAGCTAAAGGTTTATAAAAAATTACTTTTTAACTAAAGGTTTTAAAGTAAAAAAAGATTTTGAACAAAAGGTTCATCGAGATAAATAAGACTAAAGGTCTTAAGCCGGATCGTGTATCCAACTAATAAAAATTATACTCGTACAACAGGTGCGAGATCGCAAGTGAAAGACCCAAGGACGGTGTTTGAAGCCGATCCCAAACAAAAGGAGATTACGCCCCACTTTTACAAACTTGATTTCAAACGAGTCAACTTGATTATCTGTAAAACTTTACATGAGACTAAGTGTCTCTAAAAATATTGTAAATAAGAGTATAAGCCTAGTCCTCAGGCTGTAGTATACGTTTGTCTGGATCCTTACATATGTGGTAAAATGCGGTGGGCACATCGCACCACGCTTCGTCACGACCTCCAGCCACGATGGGCCGGACCTAAGTTACGTTCGAGCGAGACTGACGATGTGTATATTTATGGTACCTAAGTTATGTCGAAATGCTGCGGTGTTTTGCGGAGGTGACCTAGTGTAGAGACTCGAGTTTATAATGTTGTTGTTTTAAATTGATTATTCCTAAGCCAAGATGGGCCGAGACTTACGTGGTCTCGATGGGTGATTATGTAAAGAAAATATTTTAGCGTCAGCATATTCACCAGCATTCGTTGCTGACGTATTCTATTAACATTTTGCAGGTAATCAAGAATAGAGCTTGTGAAGACGGAGGGCTCAAGAATCTGATGGCTCAGATATTTTGTTAAACTTAAATATTAAATGGTGGTTTTGTAAAACTTATAAACAAGTAAAACTAAATGAGACTTTCGTCTCGTCTTTTGTAATGTAAATATTTATAAATTCGATCCTTATGTGTTTATAAGACTTCCGCTAATAACCGTAACTCTGATTTATATACAAATATGGTACCAACTGTCGGTCACACTCCTAGGCCTAATATGGGGGTGTGACACACACATCTCAAGTGAAAAAGGATGAAGAAGTTAAGGTTAAACCGGTGAAGGCTAAGAAATCAGAAAAACCTAAAATTTCTGATGAGGATTTGATGCGTTTTATCAATCCTACTGTTTCCAAGCCATCAAGTGGTCGTGTGTTTAAATTAAAAGGAATAGACACAATGTTCACTGAGAAAGACATTCCTATTAGCATTATCAAAACAGAATTGATCGAAAGTGTCTTTCGTAGTGAAACTTCCAAGATACAAGATCTTGAACGTCAATATGCTTGTGCCAAGACAACAAACACATCAGACCCATTGATTAAAGGTAAGCAATTATTAGAAACTGCTAAGAAAGTTCATTTTGTAAAATCAACTGGAACTGACACAGTGCAAAGTTTTTCAAACTGCTCTAATCTTGATTTTTATTTGAAAAGGAAATCGGTGTCGTCTGATGATTTGGCCAAGAGTTTTACTAAGACTGTGAGTCATTAACCTTCTGTGGCATCTGTTTTTGCTAAATCTCAAAATGATCGTGTGGACATGCGAAGTTGTTTTCTTTGCGGTCAACAAGGTCATGTTGTGAGAAACTATGGACAAAAGAAATCTCAGAATCTTCATCCGTTTGTTAAGGACCAATTGAAACCGATTTCTGTGATAAAGGAGATTCTGAAATGGCCTTTGTCGTGTGATGATGATACTCACATCATGTTTTCAAATGTGAATCCACGAAAGTTGATTCATGTGAATGAAACATCTGGTCAAGTAAAACCTAAGTTTGTTCCAATTGAGCCAATCTGCAAGAACGTGAACTCAAATGTCGTCAAGCGGCATATTTGAGACGAAAGTCTAAAAGGCCTGTAACTTATTCCCAAGTTGCTGAACAACAATTGAATTCGGCTAAATTTGTTTCTTCTAATGAAACTCAAAAGGTGCCCAAGACTGAGGCCTAGGCTGCCTTTTTGAACTAATCACTTTTACTTTGTGTGTAGGGTACATCCAAGACCGTGTCTGGTGAAAACTGGATAATGGATAGTGGATGTTCTCGTCATATTACTGGAAATCTCGACCTCTTAACAAATATGTGAAATATTCAAGGGGGATATGTGGCTTTTGCTGAGAATTCTGGGGGTATGATAACATAAGAAGGTGAAGTTTCAAATGGTCACATTACATTTGAGAAGGTCAATTACTGTGATAAGGTTGATCATAATTTATTAAGTGTGTCACAAATCTGTGACAAGAAGTTCACTACAGTATTTACTGATAAAGAATGTATGATTTTGAAACCGGGATATGTTATTCCTGAGGACATGGTTGTCATGAGATCACCTCGATCGAATGATATTTATGTCTTGAACATGAGTTCTAAAGTATCAACATCGATCGAAACATGTTTCGTCTCAAAAGAAACTTAGAAGGACTCTATTTTATGGCATCGTAGAATGGGTCACATTCATGTTCGAAAGATTAATTATATAATGGTGAATGACTTGGTCGAAGGTGTTTCTTTGAAGAACTTTAAGTTATTTGATCACTGTGTTGCTTGCAAGAAAGGCAAACAGAAGAAAAAGTGACATCCGTCTAAGTTATTTAATTCCATTGATACACCTTTAGAACAACTTCATATGGATCTTTTCGGTCCAGTGAATCATGCTAGTATCTCTGGAGATTGGTATTGTCTTGTTGTTACCGATGATTATTCAAGATACTCATGGGTCTTATTTATGAGTTCGAAAGATCAAACACCTGTTATTGTTCAAAATTTAATCACTAAGATCGAATAACTATACAAGCAAAAAGTGAGGAGAATTCGAAGTGATAATGGTACTGAATTTAAAAATACTGTATTAGATTTCTTTTGTGCTCAAAAAGGAATTCATCGAGAATACACTGCCCCATATGTACCACAACAAAACGGTGTTGCTGAAAGGAAAAACAGAACTTTGATTGAAGCAACTAGAACTATGCTTGCCGATTCTAAGCTTCCTGTCCAATTCTGGAATGAGGCTGTGAATACTGCTTGTTATATGCTTAATCGGGTTCTTACTATTAAGATACTCAAAAAGACGAGTTATGAGCTTTTGAACAAATGAAAGCCTAACTTAAAGTACTTGAAACCATTTGGGTGTCCCTGTACGATGTTAATCAGAGATATGGGTAAGTTTGAAGAAAACGCCATTGAGGGGTATTTGTTTGAACCACTGCCAGAAAAATCCCTTTAACTCCTCTCCACGTGGGTCACAATTTATCACCGGATGAATTGGAGGATACCATCGATCCTACCCTTTATCGAGCTATGATTGGTTCTCTAATGTATCTTACTATTTCTCGACCTGACATAATGTTTGTAGTTTGTTTATGTGCTAAGTACCAAGCAAGTCCCCAAGTGACTCACCTGGCAGCGGTTAAGCGTATTCTTCAATATCTGAGGGGCAATCCAGTCATCTGGTTATGGTACCCCAAGGACGATAACTTTGAACTTACCGCCTTTTCATACTCAGACTATGGAGGACGCAAGATTAAGTTTAAATCGACTACAGCAGGGTGTCAATTCTTAGGAAGCCAGCCTATTTCCTGGCAGCGTAAGAAGCAGACAGCGGTCTCCACTTCAACCGCCGAAGCAGAATATGTTGCAGCCTCGAGTTGCTGTTCCCAAGTTTTGTGGATTCAACAACATCTGCGCGACTACTGATTGAAGTTTCTTCCTACTCTCATTTTAATTGATAATTCTGCTGCCATTAGCATCACCAAAAACCCCGTACAACACTCTAAAACGAAACATATCGAAATTCGATATCATTTCATACGGGATTGTTTTGAAAAGAAACTGATTGACCTTGAGAAACTACATACTGATTTTCAAAAATCCAATCTATTTACCAAAGCATTTAACAAAACACGGTTTAATTTTCTGCTTGATTTAAATGGATTAAAAACCCTTGCTGATATCTTGAAACAAGGATGATTATCTTTATTTTTGGTTTATTTTTTTTTTAAATTTTCTTTTGTTTTGGATTTTAGAGGGTGAAAAATAGAAAGTACAAAAATATTGTGCTTTTCGTTTGTATAGATAAAATCCAAAAACATGAAAATTTTGAAAAAGGCAAAAATATGTTCTTGTTTAAAAATTTTTGAAAATTCAAAAACATAGAAAATTTGAGAAAAACCAAAAATATTGTGCCTTTTAGTTCTGAAAATTTGAAAAGACAAAAATATTGTGAATTTTTCGTTTGTACAGAAAAATCCGAAAATCCAAAAAGATTGTGAAGTTTTATTTATAAGAAAATTTGAAAAATCAAAAAGATTGTGAATCTCTCGTTTGTATAGAAAAATTTGAAAAAGATGAAAAAAATTTGTGTTTTATGTATGTAAAGAGAAAACCAAAAAGACATATACATGTATACGTTGGTCCTGATAGTTACTTGTAAAAATTCGGGATAGCCATTTAACTGATAATGAAAAGTTTTTGGGGAGATTGTTATGCGTTTTTGTTTGATCCCTTTAATTACAACTCGTTCTAATCAATACCTTAGATCTGATCCAGATCTATATGTTGATATTGATTATACGGATCTAACTCTTTTAATAACTTAGCTTGACTGTTAGTATATATATTATAAATAATATTAATCGTGAAGCTTGAGAGAGAGAGAGAGAATACTTTAAATATTTCTGAATAATGTTAATTCTCTCAAAACTTCAACACTTTACAAGTGAACAGTGGTTCACTATATATAGAAGACGATCTGATTCGCTAACATCCCCTAGCGAACCAGCTTCCCCTTCGTTAACTAAATTAACTTAACGAACCACCCCCTGATTCGTTAACATCCCCTAACGAATCAAGAGGGAATACATTATAACGTCCTAGTTCACTAACATTCCTAGCGAACTAGACTTAACCTTAACGAACTAGTCTTAGTTCGCTGACATTCCCTAGCGAACTAGACTGAACATAGCGAATTAGATAAATAAACATTAAATATTACATTAAAATAATCAAATAAACATTAATGATAATTACAAACACTCGAGACGCAAAACCGTGCACTAACAGACACCCCCTCGTCTTGAGCTCTTTGTCTTTAACTTATTTGAAACGCTTTGTCTGCCAATCTCTGAAACTATGAATCCCATGTTCATGACATACACGAACAACACGTTGGAATTGCATAGCCAGGTCGTAATCTTCTTGGCGTTCAAACAAAATTTGCTTCCTGTGTAGCACGTCATTGTCTGTCTCTGATAAATTAACCAACCACATCGGATCGATTATCTTGATGAGCTCAGTCTGTAGTCCTTGACCACGAACAATAACGGCCTCGCCAGTACGATTGTCATAATACCAACGGTTGAAAGACAGATAAATATCTTGCGGCATTGTCTTCACAGGAACTCTTTTCATTGTCTTTGGTGGCTTCACTTTCAAAACAAGTTTCTTCCAGCCGGTCCTTGGATCAATCTCATCAGTACGTTTACGTCTTGGGACCTGGGGCTTGAAGAACTTGAAGCCATGATTGACCTCGAACAGTAAGTGTTGATGAAACCACTCAGATGTTCGGTTGCCCCCACGATTGATAAATGGACGTCTCGCGAGGGTGCGTACATCCCAACGCGGTAATGTTAACACATCCATTATCCTTTCGTAATATTGCACACCTTTTTCCCATTTCACAATACATACCTTAAGGTCTGAATCATAGAGCCAGGAGACAATATCGCCATGTACCTAGAAATAGTCTTGAAGGTAGTCATCTGATTTGCCTCAATCCAAGCAGCAGCAGTATCCTTTGTTTCTTTATCTACATACCGAAAAGCACTGATGATCTTCCCCACTTTCTGGCGTTTGAACCATCTTTCAATGTCATCATCAGTCACTTCTTTGAGTGAAGGAACCGTTCGCTGCACAATCTTCTCCAAATCATCCTCAGTTTCTTTAATTACGTCTTCATGAAATACCGGAGCACCTTGATCAACATTTGCGTGTTGATACAAGTCCGGGTACTCTTCAGCAGTAACATCCTCCATTTCAATCTCCTCGTTCTCATAAATAAAGTCTGTATTCATAAATATTGGATCATCTTCCATTTCATTCTCATTGATCACTTCGACATCGGGCTCAGTCTCTAATGCAGTCAGCTGATCATCATTTAGCCCAAGTAGAAACTCACCGATCTGTATCTCATCTTTGTTCACCATACTTCTAACTATTCCCAATTCATCAATAAATATTACCGAGTTAGCCTCAATCATCTCTATCGGCTTGGCCGCTGTTGGATCTTGAAATGAAATTATCTGTTTGTTTGAATAGTCAACGCCACTCACACTAGCAACAGAGGATGAACCATGTGATTGTTTAGGCTCACCTCCTGCATCAGACTCGTCAGGATCATCATCATCATTTTTGAGTTTCTTAAGGGCATCTTCTTTACAAGTTAATTGTAAAATTAACTCATCTTGTTCTTTTAATTTCACCCCCTGAGACTCAACAATCGCACGCAACGACTTGGTCTCCTTTTGACAGAACGAAATGTAACTCATCATTTTTCTTTGATTCTCCATGAGTCGTTCTTGATTGAGTCGGTCAGCTGCCATTTGATTTTCATATAAGTGTAACAGGTTAAGCAGCATTTCTGTTTGACGTCCAGGTGACAAATTGTACACTGATGGATGAACTGGTTGAATAGGTCCCTAAGGTCGAGTGATTCTCATGAAAGAGACATCACTAGGCAGAGGCGGAGGGAAAGTAGTTGTTGAAAGAGGAGGAGGTCCCATTGGAGTGGTGGAAGAAACAGTTGACAGCACAGCAGGAGGCCTCGGCATCTCGGTCAACGCCGTTTGAGGAATCAAGCCGAGCCTCTCATGTGACACCATCGTCGTTGTTAATGTGAGCATCGGGGTGCTAGTAGTTAGCGGCACCGCCGAGCTTTGAGTAGTTGATTGACGAGGTGGTGGTGATCCAATAATTACACCAGCCCCAGAGGATACACGGGGCTTCTTAGGTGGCTCATCAGTAGCTACAGCCTTGCCTTTTCGTTTTCGTTCTTGCTGAGCTTTCATGGTGGCAGCTAGAGCAACATCGACTGCATCTTGTTGTTCTTTCAAAGCTCGCTCACCAGCTCCAGCATCACCATCACCATTGTTATCATCATCATCACCTCCATCATTGTTCCCACCTTCTCCCCCTTCACGCTCAGAATCCGAATCATCATGGATCCAGCGCTCATTAGGAGGACATACATAATCGGGATTTATTATATGACCAATCATCCTTTTGTCTTGTGGCTTATCCTTTCGATAGATCAATATCCGATGCACCGTTTCAGCTTTCATATGTTCCATATCAAGAACATCGTTCGCCAACGATCGATCAATCACCAAATCCGGTATCAAATCTTGAATAATTAATTGTAGAAAGCATGGATACATCAAGAACTTCTTTGTCGGTAGAGTTTGCTGAACTTGCTCTTTCAAATGATCAAAGATGAATTCTGAATAGTTGAATGGCTTGTTCAGGATTAAAGCAACAAATGCCGATTGTAAGCTCAGTCTACATTCATCGAAACCACCGCGACGTCCACTCAAGCAATGAAGCAAGACATGCAGCAAATACTTGTAAGGTGGACACAACCCATTTTTGTTCAACATTGATCGACGAATATCACCTCCATAACTTAATCTTGTGAATAGACCCCGAACCAGCGTCTTGTAAAATTCACTCGGGTAATCATCACTATCGTCAAATTGTAGTACACGACGAATGACCTCAACATCAATCGTGATCGGAAGCTGATTAATCGTAGCTTGAACCCAATTACTTTCCTCAACATATACTGTCGTGTTCCAGAACTGCCTGATAATACTAAGATACACCTTAGGTTTAGCAGTGATAGCATAATGTATCTTCGAACGACGTAAGAAATTCAACATAACTCCGAACGTCCGTAAATCAGCCACGTCGTGATCGACATAAGCACAGATGTTGTGCTTCTTATCGAACGGTAATAAAACCATTTCAGCCTGTTGAGCTTGTTGTGGTGGTTGTACTTGTGGTTGTTCTTGACGAGGTTGTTCCTGTGGTTGTTCTTGTTCAGCCATGATTTACTGTATAAATAAAACGTATATGAGAATATATATCACCATATATATTCAAAAAATAAATGTATTTAATCTAGTTACACGTATTAAACGATTTGAATCCTTTAATTAAGTTAAATGAATATTCAATTTAGTTAATTAATTAATTTTTTTTTTAAATGTCATTCGTTAACCAATCACACTGATTCGTTATACAAAGATAACGAATCAGGCGATTCGCTATCAAGTAAATAACTTAACGAACTGGACCTAGCGAATCACTAATTAAGTTAACGAACTAAACTCTAGTTCGTTATATTTTAAACGAATCACACTCTGATTCGTGTGACATCTTATTCGCTAAGCTAGTTCGTATGAAATCTTAACGAATTGGACACGAAACAGTTCCAATTCGCTAAGACTAACGAATGGTCAAAATTATGACTTTTTCTTTGACTTCACAAAGTCAAGGTCAAAATTAACAAGAACAATAATAGTCAAAATTGAAACCCAGATTCAATTTGGCCATAATCATCGTTGAACTATCACGGTAATCAGCTCGTTGAGCTCGGAAACACATTCGTTAATGTAGGTGAATGAGATTGACACTCATTACCTATATGTACTCAGGATCAACGAACCAACAGTAACCATCAAGAACACAAAACCATAATTAACCCAGCAAACAATAATCAAAAGATGATTAGAGTCCACCAAGGGTATCGGAAAGGGATTCCGATCAAAATTATATCAAAATCATACAATTAAAAACATAAATTATACACAAAACTGTTTCAGAAGTTCAAAACCCTTAAACCTCTAAAATTACATAATCTAACAGTTAAACCAATGCCATTTTTGACGAAAATGATATCGCCAAACACATGTATACCTTAGAAACTCAAAATAATCTTTGAAATGTTCAAACACAAAGATCGAAAATATCAGAGAGAATTTGAATAGTTTCTGAAATATGAAGAAAGAAGACGAACAGTGGAATCCTATTCGTTATCTTGTCTTATATAGCGATACACGAAACCCTAGGTACAGTTTGCACGAATCAGACGATTCGTTTAACTTAAAGTTAGCGAATTAGCCCATTCGCTAACTCAATTCGTTACCTTATTTTAGCGAATCACAATGTGATTCATTAAATTAAAGATAGCGAATCAAGACACGATTCGTGTCATGATTCGTTAAATATGTATAACGAAGGGATGATTCGTTACAGAGTGCGGAAGCGAATTAGGTTAGCGAACCAGAAGCTAGTTCGCTAAAGAATCATCTAGTTCGTTAACCATACATAACGAATGGATTTTAGCGAATTAAACCCCTTTTATTTAATTTTAAATTAAATAAATAAATGAATAAATTAATGAAATAAATCAATAAGTTAAATTATCAAGAAACCCTTATATCCCGACAACCTAATACGTTAAAATTGTTTCAGATTACCGAAACTTAACTTAAATTAAAATTTTAGTATAAAGAAAACGAAAATATTTTTGGTATTTTGTAAAAATTTAAGAATTAAAGAATGTATTTACAGAAAAATATCCGAACAATAAAAAAAAGTAGGCAATCTTTTTTGTATTTTTCAACGATTTTACCAAAAGCAGTACATATTTTTGTAATTTTGTCGAGTTTGAGCAGAGAATCATATTGACCAAATTGCCCTTCCATCACAGTTTTATATTTCAGCGATATTATGACTGGCGATAAGTCGGTCATTGGTATTGTTGTCCACATAAATCTAATAACACACATTCAAGTATTTTTGTGATATGATTAAATAGTTCAATTAGAGCACAGAATATCAGAGATTATCAGCCTCTAATCCCGGTTCAAGCGTAATTTTATTTTTTTGCCAAATCACCCCAACTTGACTTAAACCATTATATTATTGATCAAAACTTTTGATACCAATTGAGAAATTTTGAGCAATGCATCAAGTTTCTTTTACTGTGAGTGAGTATGCACGAGTCCATCTGTCGGCTTACATACAATGTATCCCCTGGGGTCCGTTTCTTAATGGTATTAAGACGCACGCAAGGGAGGAACAATTGTATGACTAACAGCGGATTTTGATCAAGTCAGTAATGTAAATTGTACGAGGTACAGCGGCGATCAAGTTTAATAACTTTGGGTTTGCTCTAGAAAGCGAGTGAAATATTCATGCATATGAATACTCAGATGATTAAGCCGCATAAAGACTCACAATGTCCAGAATTTTAACGCTTGTTATTTGCTTTATTTGATTTTTGGGTGATCAACACATATAAGGCTTGAGTATGACTGGTTATTACATTTCTGCCATCCTCACCAAGACTTTTGCTAGAGACTAACACCCCTTTCAATTTGGCGTTTCTTTATGTTTATATCACATACTTTACTCTACTGGGTTGTTTTAAGACCTACCAATGCACCAATGCAATTAAGCACACAGTCTTTTAAGCATACTTTTTGCTGAACTTGGGGTCGAAATAGTCAATGTACTATCATTTTCTCTTTTTGCTTCAAAAACTCAAAATTTGAGGAGCATAAAAACAACATACAGATAAATTTAATCGCCCCAGTTAACTTAAGTTAATAAATAAATGGCTGACCATCAATTCACAAGTGAATCATATGACATGCAAGCATGCTTCACAAACTTAAATAACTAACATAATTTTCAGCGAGAAAATAATCTAAAAATCTTTTTGGTTTTTCTCTGTAAAAACTTTAAAACACAATATTTTTGTCTTTTTCGGATTTTTCTGTACAAAACATAAAACACATTCTTTTTGGTTTTTCAAAATTTTAAAATGTTTTTGGTTTTTCTAGATATTTAAAGGGAAAACATTAAAGAACAGAAATCTCAATTTTTTTTTTTGAATTTTGAAAATTTTTAATGTTTTTGGATTTTATCTATACAAACGAAAGCACATTCTTTTTGTATTTTCTATACTTTTCACCCCCTAAAATCTAAAACATAAAAAAAATAAGACTAAATCTATAAAGCAATTAAAAGATAATTATCCTAATTGTAGGATCTCAGCAAGGGTCTTCAATCCATTTAAACCAAGCAAAAAAGTAAAACGTGTTTTATCAAACGCTTTGGTAAATAAATCGGCTTTTTGAAAATCAGTGTGTACTTTCTCAAGATCAATTAACTTCTTTTCATAACAATCCTGTCACACCCGGCCCTGAGCGGCGGAAACAGCCGGGCGCGCGCGAGTGGGGATTGATACTTAAGCACGGGCCATTGCAAACATTCAAAGTAAGATTTTCATTGCGCATGAAAAGTTTAATACAATTACATTACATTGTTTAAAAATTACATAAAAACATCCAAGTATAAAAACTGTTGAAGATTTCCACGCCATATCCCCTTGCGCGGCGGGAACAACCACGCGCATCGAAGGGATAGAACTAAAATCTTCCAAAAAGCTAGTCTTAGATGTTCAGCGTGAGGTGCTCTAAGTGTGACTCCATGCGCTACCTAGTTATCTCCTGAAAGACACGTAAAAACATTTGAATCAGTATAAACTGAGTGAGTTCACAAGTTTTAGTAACTTGATAAACCGTATTGTATCATAATCTTGATACAAATCATTCTGAAACATAATTCTGATAGCATCATTAAAACACATGCTTGGTAAAACATAGTCCTATCAACATATTCTGATAAAATCGTTCCGCGGGTTACGCGCGAACATTTCTGGGAACTGTGCTCGTCTGTGTAAGTGGCGCTGCCACTACGAGCTAAAATAATGTAATACCGTCCCGCGGGTTACGCGCGGACACTTCTGGAAAACTGTGCTCGTCTGTGTAAGTGGCGCTGCCACTACGAGCGAATAATACTGTAATACCGTCCCGCGGGTTACGCGCGGACGTTGTGCCGGAAAACAAGGCGCTCGTCTGCGTAAGAGGAGCGACCTCTACGAGCGGGCTCATCCCATAGTACTGCCCCATGACCATACTAGGCACTCGTCTGTGTAAGAGGTGCGACCCCTACGAGTGGGCGGATCAAACCAGCAGTCCCTACCCTTAGAGTTCCAATGGTAAAGTGATCACTTACTCGAATCTGGTGCACTAACATCGAAAAACCATAGATAACCGTTCGCATCGCTCATCATGAAACATAACTTAAACACATAATCGCTTGCATAGCTTGTAAGTATACCATAATAAAACATTATTTAAGTACGTGTCCCTCGCCCCGAAAACAGTTTAAAAATAGTGAAAACAGTGAAAATAGGGGCTGTGAGACTCACCTGTGGTTCTTGTTAAGGGATTAATCGAGATTCGGGTTTTCTTGGTGTTGGCCTCGGAATCGAAGGTCTAGAATACGATTAAATAACAAGAAGTATATATATTAAGATCAAGAAATAGGAGAATATAAGGGTTGGAAAGTAGATCTCAGGGTTATAATCTCGGCTTACCTAGTAACAGGATCGGAAATGAAATTTGCAGTTCTTAAGAGAGAAGTTTGAAGTGTGTTTGGGTGATAATTTGGGTTTCATATTTATAGGCAAACTCAAGGGAACACAATCCCTTGCTTTAGGGGATTGTAATCTTTTCATATCTAGGTATAATGATGATAAAGTATGGAAATTATTATTGTTTATTGTTTATTTAAAAGTGGAGGAGTGGATAAAAGATCTTGATTTGATTTGGACAGGACATGCAGGTCTGGGGTTGGTGAGAATAGGGTGGCTGACAGTTGACTTTTCATGTTACAGTGTGCTTTTTTTTTTTCAGGTACTTTTGTCAGTGTACAGTAAAAAAGTGGAAAATCTCTGAAACACGCTACTGTTTCCTTTTGGGCGGGAGTAATCTCCTTATGTCTGGAGAATGGACTAAGTGTTCTGTGCGCATCACTTTGTGCGCATAGCTTTCTGTGTGAAGGACATTTCTTTGCTGCGGGTAGGTGCGTAACCTTCTCGCAGTTAGGGTCATTGAGTTTCATTTGTAGATTCTCCAGGTGGTCTTGGTATTTCAACATAGTGATCAGTCATGTTGAAGTCAATTCCATCTTGGAGCTTCAGACAAACTAGCTCTCAATGTTCCCGCCATGCGGGGAGGTTAGTTCCCTTCCGCACGCGCATAAACGATTTAGGATGCACCCGCCTTAGCATCATGCGGGATGGTCAACCCATAGACAACATAACGTTAAGTTACGTGAAAACATAAAGCCAAAACATTCGCGCATGGCGCATATAACATATGCTCACGCTGGTTCTTAACATGGTGCGCTCGCGCAGGTTGCACATAACAAATGCACGCGCTGACTATCATGGCGCGCTCGCGCAGGGCGCACATAACAAAATTACCTAATATTTAGGTTGATCACTTGGTTTAAGGGATTGGGAATTTACCGGGTGTCACATTCTCCCCTCGATAAACGAATTTCGTCCCGAAATTTAGGAGACGTTGCTGGCAGAAACCATGTTCTGAAAGAGGTGTGGGTATTTCTTGCGCATCTGGTCTTCTCTTTCCCAAGTGAATTCAGGCCCACGCCTCGAGTTCCATTGAACCTTTACTAACTTGATTCTGCTTCTGCGTAACTTTTGTTCTTTCCAATCGGTTACTGCTATAGGTTCTTCTACGAAGTGCAGCTGTTTGTCGATGTGAATCTCTTCTAACGGCAAAATCAACGTTTCGTCAGATAAGCACTTTTTGAGGTTGGACACATGAAACGTATCATGAACTCCACTGAGTTCGGCGGGTAAACAGAGTTTATAAGCAACCGGACCGATCCTTTCCAGGATCTCAAATGGTCCAATGTAGCGCGGATTCAACTTTCCTCGCTTGCCGAAACGGGGGACTCCTTTCCATGGAGAGACTTTCAAAAGTACTTTATCCCCTACTTGAAATTCCAACGGTTTCCTTCGCACATCTGCGTAGCTCTTCTGTCTGTCGCGCGCTGTCTTAAGGCGATCCCTTATCTGAAAAATCTTGTCTGTTGTTTCTTGGATCAATTCTGGACCAGTCATTTGCTTGTCACCCACTTCAGCCCAGCACAGTGGGGATCTACACTTGCGCCCATACAAAGCTTCGAACGGCGCAGCCTTGATGCTTGTGTGATAGCTGTTGTTGTAAGAAAATTCAACCAATGGGAGATGAGTATCCCAGCTTCCTCCGAAATCGATCGCGCACGCGCGCAGCATATCTTCCAACGTCTGAATTGTTCGCTCGCTTTGCCCATCCGTTTGAGGATGATAAGCTGTACTCATATCAAGGCGAGTACCTAGAGCTCCTTGTAACGTTCTCCAAAACCTTGATGTGAACCGACTATCTCTATCAGAAATGATGGACACTGGGACTCCATGTTTTGAAACTACTTCTCGAATATACAATCGGGCTAGCTTTTCCATCTTATCGGTTTCCTTGATCGGCAGGAAATGCGCTGACTTAGTTAGCCGATCTACAATAACCCAGATCGTGTCGTAACCCCCAGGTGTCCTTGGCAATTTGGTGATGAAGTCCATAGAGATTTGTTCCCACTTCCACATGGGAATTTCTGGCTGTTGAAGCAACCCTGATGGTTTCTGGTATTCAGCCTTCACCTTCGAACATGTCAGGCACTTACTGACATACGTCGCGATGGCGCCTTTAAGATTGGGCCACCAATACAGCGTTTTAACATCTTGGTACATCTTGTCTGCGCCAGGATGTACGGAATACCGCGTCCTGTGAGCTTCGTTTAATACTTGCTCGCGCAATCCTCCCTTGAGAGGGACCCATATGCGGTTAGCAAAATACCGAGTGTCGTTCTCTTTGAGCTCCAAATCCTTAATCATACCCCCAAGGGATTCGTTTTTAACACACTCTGGTTTCAAGGCTTCTTGCTGAGCGTCTCGGATGCGAGTAGAGAGATCTGCGTGTATGGTCAACCTTAGAGCCTTGACTCGTAGCGTTTTTATTCGCTCCTTCCTACTTAGCGCGTCTGCTACCACATTCGCCTTTCCAGGGTGGTACTTAATTTCACAATCATAATCATTCAACAACTCCACCCATCTTCGTTGCCTCATGTTTAAATCCTTTTGATCAAATATATGTTGAAGACTCTTGTGATCCGTAAAGATTATACACTTTGTACCATAGAGGTAATGGCGCCAAATCTTTAGCGCGAAGACAACCGCTCCAAGTTCCAGATCATGCGTTGTGTAGTTCTTCTCATTGGTCTTGAGTTGGCGCGAGGCATACGCTATGACTTTGTCTCGCTGCATAAGGACACATCCGAGTCCCTGATGTGAAGCGTCGCAGTAAACAACGATGTCATCCGTCCCCTCGGGCAGAGACAGAATTGGCGCACTACATAACTTCTGTTTCAACATTTGAAAGGCTGCTTCCTGATTTTCGCCCCAAACAAACTTCTTGTCTTTCTGAGTTAGCGCGGTCAGAGGTAGAGCTATCTTGGAGAAGTTCTCAATGAAGCGTCGATAGTAGCCAGCTAGTCCTAGGAATTGCCTCACCTCAGTTGGGGTTTTTAGCGCTTCCCAGTTTTCGATGGCCTTGACTTTGGAAGGATCAACGTGTATTCCTTTCTCGTTTACAACGTGACCGAGAAAGTGAACTTCTCTAAGCCAAAACTCGCACTTGGAAAACTTCGCATACAACTTTTCTTTCCTCAACAATTCCAAAATCAATCTCAAGTGTTGCTCATGCTCGGCCTTGGTCCGAGAGTAAATCAGAATGTCATCTATGAACACAATCACAAACTTGTCCAAGTATGGTTTGCACACGCGGTTCATCAGATCCATGAACACAGCCGGCGCATTAGTTAGCCCGAAAGGCATCACTAAGAACTCATAATGGCCGTATCTAGTTCGGAAGGCTGTTTTCGGCACATCTTCCTCATGGACCCTAAGTTGGTGGTATCCTGACCGTAGATCTATCTTCGAATAATAACTGGATCCCTGCAACTGGTCAAATAAGTCGTCAATCCTCGGTAAGGGGTACCGATTCTTGACTGTCAGCTTGTTCAGTTCCCTGTAGTCAATACACATTCTGAACGAACCATCCTTCTTCTTAACAAACAGTATTGGAGCTCCCCAAGGTGAAAAGCTTGGGCGTATGAAACCCTTATCCAATAGTTCCTGTAACTGATTGGATAGCTCTTGCATCTCAGATGGAGCTAATCGATAAGGCGCTCGAGCTACTGGCGCAGCTCCTGGGACTAAATCAATACGAAACTCTACTTGTCGCGGCTGCGGTAATCCGGGCAAATCTTCAGGAAAAACTTCTGGAAATTCGAGCACTACCGGTAAGTCTTCAATTCTTCGCTCATCTCCTTTCTTCTCTACTACATGCGCCAGGAAGGCGTAGCATCCTTTCCTTAGGCACTTACGCGCCTTTAGGCACGAAATCAGTTTCGTCGCAACTCCCCTTCTTTCCCCTTGAATTATTAAGGTTTCTTCGTTCAACAGTGGGATCCGAACCTGCTTCTCATGGCAAATAACTTCCGCGCGGTTCTCGACTAACCAATCCATACCTACCACAATGTCAAAACTTCCCAAGTCTATTGGCAACAAGTTAATATTGAACCCGTGACCTCCCATGACTATAACACATTGTTCAGTTCTTTCGTTCGCGCATAACTGCCTACCATTGGCTAGTTCTATAGTATAAGGCGTATCTAGCCTACTGGTTGCTAAGCCTAGGGAGTTTTTAAACTCAGCAGATATAAAACTCAGGTCAGCGCCAGTATCAAATAAGACAGATGCAAAATGGCCGTTAAGCAAAAACGTACCGGTTACCACATTCGGCTCTTCTTTAGCTTCACCCGCGCCGATCACAAAAGCTCTCCCGCGAGCTTGGTTTCCCCTTTGCGGGCAATCCCGACTGAAGTGCCCTGGCTTTCCGCATGCGTAGCAGTTGTCATTGGCTCCAGCTTCTTTAGCACGGCAATTCACCGTCTTGTGTCCTGGCCTGTTACATTTGGCGCACGTGACGCTCGCGCATTCGCCTTCGTGGTGAAACTTGCATTTGTTGCACCATGGGTAGGGCCCGCTGTATCCTTTCCTTGATGGTTCCGCGGCTTGGATCGCGTAAACCCTTGCGCTTTCCTGCTTCTTGAACGGTGGCTGCTTGGAGTCGGACCCTCGGTGGTGAGAGTTCCACTTCCTCTTGGGATTAGAGGTTCGCTGCTCGATTCCGCGCGTAGTTAACATACCCGCACGGACCGTATCCCTTGTAAGGGTGATGGCCCGTGCTACCGCCTCATCAAAGGTTGGAGGCGCTGCGGCGTTGAGCGGAACCCTAACAACAGGAGGTAACCCAAAAATATACCTCTCGATCTTCTTTTCCTCCGTGTTTGCCATGTCTGGCACCAACTGGCAAAGCTCGTTGAACCGGTTGTTGTAGGCGTCGATATCCGTTCCTACCATGGTGTGGTTCCAGAATTCCTGCTGCAGACTCTGGATTTCTGCGCGAGAGCAGAACTTTCTCATCATCATTTCCTTCAGTTCCTCCCAGGTCTTGTGGAGAGCAACTTCTCGCCCCAATGTCTTCACTTGAAGCTTCCACCAAGACGAAGCTGCCTCTTGGAACATGCAGGTCGCGTAAAGGACCTTCTGGTTCTCACTACATCCGCTAATGGAGAGAACTGTCTCCATCTTGTCAATCCAGTTGTAGAGCCCAATGGCCCCTTCGGTACCCTTGAATGGCCAAGGCCTACAGGCCATGAATGTCTTATAGGAGCATCCTTTGTCCAAGGTTCCTGATTCGGGTTCTGGGGTCTCGTTCTGACGACCCTGACTTGATTCGGCCTTGCTGGCCTCATGCGTCGCAATCGCCTGCGCGATTATTTCCGCGAGTTCCTCGGGTGTCATGGTAATTCCCTTGGCTCTAGTTGGAGGCATTCTCGCTTTAAAAGAGAATGAAAATATATCAAACTCAGCGCATGTACTCTGAGCACATAATGTTCTTTATCTTTATTCACTAGACACTGTGTGACCCGTGTTCCTAAGTGTGTGTATAGTTTCTTTTGAAAATATTTTCTTTGAAAAATATTTCATGCGATTCCCCAACGGTTATAGTCTAGGTTAAAACTTTTTTTTTTCCTAGTTCGCTATAACTAGTGCTCTGATACCAATCTGTCACACCCGGCCCTGAGCGGCGGAAACAGCCGGGCGCGCGCGAGTGGGGATTGATACTTAAGCACGGGCCATTGCAAACATTCAAAGTAAGATTTTCATTGCGCGTGAAAAGTTTAATACAATTACATTACATTGTTTAAAAATTACATAAAAACATCCAAGTATAAAAACTGTTGAAGATTTCCACGCCATATCCCCTTGCGCGGCGGGAACAACCACGCGCATCGAAGGGATAGAACTAAAATCTTCCAAAAAGCTAGTCTTAGATGTTCAGCGTGAGGTGCTCTAAGTGTGACTCCATGCGCTACCTAGTTATCTCCTGAAAGACACGTAAAAACATTTGAATCAGTATAAACTGAGTGAGTTCACAAGTTTTAGTAACTTGATAAACCGTATTGTATCATAATCTTGATACAAATCATTCTGAAACATAATTCTGATAGCATCATTAAAACACATGCTTGGTAAAACATAGTCCTATCAACATATTCTGATAAAATCGTTCCGCGGGTTACGCGCGAACATTTCTGGGAACTGTGCTCGTCTGTGTAAGTGGCGCTGCCACTACGAGCTAAAATAATGTAATACCGTCCCGCGGGTTACGCGCGGACACTTCTGGAAAACTGTGCTCGTCTGTGTAAGTGGCGCTGCCACTACGAGCGAATAATACTGTAATACCGTCCCGCGGGTTACGCGCGGACGTTGTGCCGGAAAACAAGGCGCTCGTCTGCGTAAGAGGAGCGACCTCTACGAGCGGGCTCATCCCATAGTACTGCCCCATGACCATACTAGGCACTCGTCTGTGTAAGAGGTGCGACCCCTACGAGTGGGCGGATCAAACCAGCAGTCCCTACCCTTAGAGTTCCAATGGTAAAGTGATCACTTACTCGAATCTGGTGCGCTAACATCGAAAAACCATAGATAACCGTTCGCATCGCTCATCATGAAACATAACTTAAACACATAATCGCTTGCATAGCTTGTAAGTATACCATAATAAAACATTATTTAAGTACGTGTCCCTCGCCCCGAAAACAGTTTAAAAATAGTGAAAACAGTGAAAATAGGGGCTGTGAGACTCACCTGTGGTTCTTGTTAAGGGATTAATCGAGATTCGGGTTTTCTTGGTGTTGGCCTCGGAATCGAAGGTCTAGAATACGATTAAATAACAAGAAGTATATATATTAAGATCAAGAAATAGGAGAATATAAGGGTTGGAAAGTAGATCTCAGGGTTATAATCTCGGCTTACCTAGTAACAGGATCGGAAATGAAATTTGCAGTTCTTAAGAGAGAAGTTTGAAGTGTGTTTGGGTGATAATTTGGGTTTCATATTTATAGGCAAACTCAAGGGAACACAATCCCTTGCTTTAGGGGATTGTAATCTTTTCATATCTAGGTATAATGATGATAAAGTATGGAAATTATTATTGTTTATTGTTTATTTAAAAGTGGAGGAGTGGATAAAAGATCTTGATTTGATTTGGACAGGACATGCAGGTCTGGGGTTGGTGAGAATAGGGTGGCTGACAGTTGACTTTTCATGTTACAGTGTGCTTTTTTTTTTCAGGTACTTTTGTCAGTGTACAGTAAAAAAGTGGAAAATCTCTGAAACACGCTACTGTTTCCTTTTGGGCGGGAGTAATCTCCTTATGTCTGGAGAATGGACTAAGTGTTCTGTGCGCATCACTTTGTGCGCATAGCTTTCTGTGTGAAGGACATTTCTTTGCTGCGGGTAGGAGCGTAACCTTCTCGCAGTTAGGGTCATTGAGTTTCATTTGTAGATTCTCCAGGTGGTCTTGGTATTTCAACATAGTGATCAGTCATGTTGAAGTCAATTCCATCTTGGAGCTTCAGACAAACTAGCTCTCAATGTTCCCGCCATGCGGGGAGGTTAGTTCCCTTCCGCACGCGCATAAACGATTTAGGATGCACCCGCCTTAGCATCATGCGGGATGGTCAACCCATAGACAACATAACGTTAAGTTACGTGAAAACATAAAGCCAAAACATTCGCGCATGGCGCATATAACATATGCTCACGCTGGTTCTTAACATGGTGCGCTCGCGCAGGTTGCACATAACAAATGCACGCGCTGACTATCATGGCGCGCTCGCGCAGGGCGCACATAACAAAATTACCTAATATTTAGGTTGATCACTTGGTTTAAGGGATTGGGAATTTACCGGGTGTCACAAATCCCGTATAAAATGATATCGAATCTCGATATGTTTCGTTTTAGAATGTTGTACGGGATTCTTGGTGATACTTATAGCAGCAGAATTATCAATCAAGATGGGAGTAGTAAGAAACTTCAAACCGTAGTCGCGAAGATGTTGCTGTATCCACAGAACCTGAGAACAGCAACTCGAGGCTGCAACATATTCAGCTTCGGCGGTTGAAGTAGAGACCGTTGTCTGCTTCTTACACTGCCAGGAAACAAGCCGGTTTCCTAAGAATTGACATCCTGCAGTCGTTGATTTGAAGTTGATCTTGCATCCACCATAATCTGAGTCTGAGTAGGCGGTAAAATCGAAATAATTATCTTTGGGGTACCATAACCCGATGTCAGGATTTCCCCGTAAATATTGCAAAATACGCTTGACCGCTGCCAGGTGAGTCACTCGGGGACTAGCTTGGTACCTAGCACACACACAAACAGCAAACATTATGTCGGGTCGAGAAGCAGTTAAATACATTAGAGAACCAATCATAGCACGATAAAGGGTCGGATCAACGGTATCCTCCAATTCATCCGGTGATAAATTGTGACCCACAGGAAGAGGAGTTGAAGGGATTTTTCCGGCAGTTATCTTGAATCGGCTCAAGACGTCGTTCACATATTTAGTCTGATGAATGAAGATTCCCTTATCAGATTGATGAACCTGCAGCCCTAAAAAGAAATTCATCTCTCCCATCGAGCTCATTTCGAACTTTGTTTGCATGGACTTCTCGAACTCCTTACATAAAGTGTCGTTTGTAGACCCAAATATAATATCATCAACATAAATCTGGACTAGAAGAAGATCATCACCAACAGTTTTATGAAATAAAGTGCAGTCAACAGTTCCTCATTTGAAGCCATTATCAGTCAGATGGTCGGTGAGTGTGCCATACCAAGCTCTCGGGGCTTGATGTAAACCATACAGAGCCTTGTTTAAACGGTAAACACGGTCAGGATAATCAGGATCTTCAAAACCAGGTGGTTGTTGAACAAACACTTCCTCATGTAGTTCACCATTGAGAAAAGCACTTTTAACATCCATTTGATAAACCTTGATATTCTTGTAAGTAGCATAAGCCAGGAAGATTCGAATCGACTCTAATCTTGCGACTGGAGCATATACCTCAGTATAATCAATACCCTCTTGCTGATGAAAACCTTGCACCACTAGACGTGCTTTGTTTCTGACAATCACCCCTCGATCGTCCTTTTTACATTTAAATACCCACTTGGTCGGAATAGCTTTCTTGACTCTAGCAGGTTTGTCTATTAAATCCCAAACACCCAATCGTGCAAACTGCTGTAATTCCTCTTGCATAGCTTCTACCCAAAAAGGATCTTCAAGTGCCTTACGAGCTGTCGTTGGCTCAACTTGAGATAGAAATCAATTGAATTTAGCAATATTCACAATTCCTGAAGAGTGTAAATTAGTGTAAGCACACAATACGTTATTGTCGCTTGACGAAGCAACTTGATGACGTGTACGAACGCCCACATCAAGTTCTCCAATGATATTGTCCTGTGGATGATATCCATGAATCCGAAGAGTAGGATTTTCAGGAACAACAACATTATCAAATAAATTAGTGTAATGTTCACCCAACTCGGGAGATGAAACATTATCACAATCAAGATCGATAATTTGAATCTCAGCTTGATCATCATTGGAAGAAGTAGAGGCACTATCAATAACAACTGGAGGAACAACTTGAGATTCTTCAGTTGTAGCATCGGGTTGAACTTCATCTGCATTAGAATTTGAAGAGCTTGGAATGTTCAAGCGTTCTTCAAAGTAAGCTCTAACCAGATCTTCATCAATGTGATCAGTCGAAGGAGTAAAAGAATTAAATAAACTATCGTAGTCAAACATCCAGTCTGGACCTTTCCCTTGAGGAGGAGTTGTGTACTTTTGACAGTCCACATGGTACCATTCTTCAACACAGCCAGATGTAAAATTAAATACTCTTTTCTTTGGAGACGCATATCCCAAGAAATATCCTTCGATAGCCTTTTCATCAAATTTACCCGAATCCTTCTTCAACATTGTACACGGACACCCAAATGGTTCCAGGTACTTTAAATTAGGTTTTCTGTTATTCAAAATTTCATAGCTTGTCTTCTTGAGTCGTTTTACTGTTAGAACCCGATTGATTGTATAACAAGCTGTGTTCATTGCTTCACTCCAAAATTGAATAGGAAGCTTTGAATCAGCAAGCATTGTACGTGCAGCTTCAATCAGAGTTCTATTTTTCCTTTCAGCAACACCGTTTTGTTGTGGTACATAAGGTGCACTATATTCTCGGTGAATTCCCTTTTGAATACAAAAGAAATCCAAAATAGTATTTTTGAATTCAGTACCTTCGGATTCTCCTCACTTTTTGTTTGTACAGTGATTCTATCTTGGTAATAAGGTTTTGTACCAAAACAGGTGTTTGATCTTTTGAACTCATAAATAACACCCATGAATATCTTGAATAATCATCTGTCACTACAAGACAATACCAGTCTCCAGAAATACTCGCACGATTCACTGGACCAAACAAATCCATATGAAGTCGTTCAAGAGGAGTATTAATGGAATTCAATAACTTAGATGGATGTGTCTTCTTCTTCTGTTTGCCCTTCTTGCATGCAACACAGTGATCAGATAACTTAAAGTTCTTTAACGAGACACCCTCAACTAAATTATTTGCCATTAAATAATTCATCTTTCTAACATGAATGTGACCCATTCTTCGATGCCATAGAATCGAGTCTTTCTCGGTTGCCTTTAAGACAAAACATGTTTCGATCGATGTTGATATCTTAGAACTCATGTTTAATACATAAATATCATTTGATCGTGGTGATCGCATGACAACCATGTTCTCGGGAATAATAAAACCCGGTTTCAAGATAAGACACTCTTTGTCAGTAAATATTGTAGTGTACTTTTTATCACAAATCTGCGATACACTCAATAAGTTATGATCAACCTTGTCACAATAATTTACGTTTTCAAATGTAATATGACCATTTGAAACGTCACCCTCTTGTGTGATCATGCCCCCAGAATTCCCAGGAAACGCTACATAACCACCTTGAATATTTCTTACGTTGGTTAAGAGGTCGAGATTTCCGGTGATATGACGAGAACATCCGCTATCCATGATCCAGTTTTCACTAGAAATGGTCTTGGATGAACCCTACACATAAACAAAAGTGATTAGTTCAAAAAGGCAGCCCAGGCCTCAGTCTTGGGCACCTTTTGGTTTTCTCTTTGATCATTAAGTTTAACAGTTTTCAATTGTTGTTCAGCCACTTGTGAATAAGTTACCGGCTTCTTAGACTTCGTCTTAAATAAGCTGCTTGAACAATGTTTGAATTCCTGTTTTGACATAAAGGTTCAGTTGGAATGAATTTTGGTTTCAGTTGACCGTGTGTCTCATTGATCTGAAACACCTTCCGAGGATTCACATCAGAGAACAAAATATGAGTATCATCAGCATACGACACAGGTCGTTTCAGAATCTCCTTAACCACTGGAATTGGCTTAGATTTGTCCTTGATAAAAGGATGAAGATTTTGAAAGTTCTGTTGATTACAATTTTTCACAACATGACCTTGTTGACCGCATAAAAAACACGTTCGCATGTCCACATGGTGATGTTTAGGAAAAATTGGAATAGATGATTGATGATGACTCACATTTTTAGTCATGCTCTTAGCAAACTCATCAGATAATTCAGATTTCTTCTTTAAATAAAAATCTAAATTAGAACTGTTTGAAAAACTTTTTAGTGTATCTGTTCCAGTTGACTTAACAAAGTTAACAAAGTTAATCTTCTTAGCTTGTTTTAAAAAATTTTTTGCCTTAGTCAATGGATCACACTGAACTGATGTTTTTATTTGAGCATACACACGTTCAAGTTCTTGAATTTTTGAAGTTTCATTGACAAAAACACTCTCAATTAGCTCAGGCTTAATGATACTAATTGGAATATCTTTTTCAGTGAACATTGTGTCCATTCCTTTTAACTTAAAAACTCTAGCAGCAAATGGCTTAGAATTAGAAGGATTAATGAAACGCATTAGATCCTCATCAGAAATTTTCGGTTTAACTGACTTCTTTGCCTTCATAGAGTTTACTTTCTTTGAATTTTCCTTTGTCTCTTGAGGTTTGTGTGAACCATACACTGCTTCCTCAAATTCGTGAGGTTCGCACAGAATATGATTAGAACTGGGAATGTTCTTATTCTTGT
Organism: Bidens hawaiensis; assembly: GCF_021521415.1. NCBI lineage: Eukaryota > Viridiplantae > Streptophyta > Magnoliopsida > Asterales > Asteraceae > Bidens > Bidens hawaiensis. The sequence goes on from NW_027496006.1 coordinate 123,726, forward strand.
GTATAATCTCTGGTTCAAACACATCCTCGATAATGACCTCATTATTGTGTTCAACAAACACCTTTTTGCTTTGGACATGAGATTTTTAAGAAGCAACTTGGGGTTTAACAATTTCAGGTTTATCCATTTTAGGTTTCTCAGAAATCACAGATTCCTTTTGAATCAAATCCTCTTCTTTTCTTGCAAAAGGATTAATTTTATAATCATTATGAAAAGGTGGTGGAATTTCAACAAAACCAATACCTTTCTTAGAATCTTTTTGTTTTCCTGAAACTTTTGGTCATTAATGGTCATTTTCACAGATAACTCGGCTTTGAGATCATGATTACTTGTCGACAATGCTTCAATCTTTTCTCGAGATTTCATTTGAAACTCAAGAGATTGTCGACAAGTGTCCTTAAGAGAAGCAATTTCTCTTATAAGATTATCATTTTGTTTTTTCAAAACTTCTAACTTAGAGTTGTTAGATTCACAATCAACACATGATGCTTTAACAAATGAAGTAGAAGAAATAGAATTACTAACCTCATTGATCTTAGCCATGCAAGCAAACATTGATTCAGAAGACTTGTCGCATGAATCGTCAGAATCATATCCAGAATCATTATCTGAAGACATCACACTAGCAGTAGCATCTTGACAATCTTCATGTAACCCAAACATAGCTAAACTTGCTTGAACATCATTGCACAGTAGTCGTTGTGACCAATCAGTCCCGTCTGCTAACATTGCTTGTGTTATTGAAGAAGATGGTTTCTTTTCAGCATCACTTCCTCGTGGTAAAGAAGCATTTTGACTTTGACCACGAGGTCCAGTGTATTCTTTTCTTGGTTTGTCACATTCCTTCTCGAAATGCCCGAATTCTTGACAATTATAACACTTCACCTTCAATCTGCATGAATCTTTTAACCTTACGAACGATCATGGCCATATTCCATTTCAAATCCATGATCTCTAGATCATCCGGATCTATCTGATCATAATCCTCATCTGTTAACTCACTTGTGGCAATTTTACTACTCACCAAGTTTTCATATGAAGACATAAATGCCGTCAGAAAAGCAAAGTTTTGCTCAGCTTCCTTCATATTCACACTAGGAGGTGTAGCAAATGGATTAGTACTAGTAGAACTTCCAGAACCACCTGAATTACCAGCAGAGTAGAAACAAACTTTTGGATCATTAAATATAGCAGATTCTTTTTCACTTGCGGCATGAGTAAGAAAAGCAGTGATTGGTGAGATTATTGAACTCAGAGGCATACTTCCACCATAGAAAGCCGGATCTTGATTTTCTTTGCAAGATTTTTGACACTTAAGATCATATTCTCTAGCTTCGATCTTTTGTAGAAATTCAAGTGCTGTCAAATCTTCATTCAGAAAATAATCATTCTCTTTCAAAACCATGAGAAATGTTGAATAGGAACTAGGAAGTACACTCTTGATAGTGTCAATTTTATCTCTTTTAGAAATTTCCATTTTCATCTTGTCCATTTCAGCAATTAAGTGACTAAATCTTGTAGTCATCTCTTCAACTGTTTCTCCTTTCAATAAGTTAAAGTTTCGAAATTGAAACTTGAGCATCACTTTCTTACTCTCAGCTGTGTTTCCTATGCTTCTCATCCGCAGATGTTGAAACAAAAATGCACATCTCTTGATACTTCCAACTTGATGAAAAATATTCTCTGGTAAAGCCATAGTCAAAGTAGAATATGCTTTTATCTCGATTTCTAAAGCTTTCTTCTCTTCTTGTGTGTATTGAGAGACAGCCTTAGGAGTATACCCAATAGTATCATCACCAATCATTGGTACAACATAAACCTCATCAAGACAATATGAACAGTCAGGATGAACTGATCCCAAATGTGCACAAAACCGAGGTTCCCATTTGGCAAAGTCACTGAACTTCATCAATCTTGGACATTTAGAATGTGAGCCTATCTCGGTATCAAGTTGCAACATCTGTTGCATCAACATATTTTGGGACGCCAATGCATACATACCAGCCATCTTTGAAAATAAACAAATAATAAAATATCTTAACGAATCAATGAACAGTAATAGCGAACTGTGAACAGTTGTAGCGAATCAAGACTTAACGAATCAAGTCTTAACGAATGAGGAGAATAGGTTAACGAATCAAAAGTCAACTAAGCGAGTCAACTTTAACGAATCAAGTCTTAAGTTTAACGAATCACCCAAATGGCGAAACAGATAACGAATGTGATAAAGGCTTAACGAATCACAAGTCAACTTAACGAATTGACTAAACGAATTGACCAAGTCAACTACGCGAATTGATCAAGCGAATTGACCAAGTCAACTTAACGAATTGATCAAGCGAATTGACCAAGTCAACTTAGCGAATTACTAAGGAGTACTTAGCGAATTAAGATAACGAATCAGCTACAGTTGATAGCGAATCAACACTATAGCAAATTATAATATAACGAATCAGGTTGTTACAACCGTTTGTAACAAACTTGATTCCTTTCTGCCACGTGGCAAAAAGTTGTTAGAGCACAAATTCCAAGACAAACACGTGTCAAACGAATCAGTTATCTAGTTAACGAACTAGATAACACGAATTAATTAACTTACTCGAATCAGTTAGCGAACTGATTAGCGAATGGCACGAATTGATAGCGAATCAAGTTAAAGACATAGCGAATCGCTTGAAACTTTATAGCGAATCGCATTCATCTTCAAGTCTTCAAACATTCAAGAACAATTTTCCAGAAATATGAAGCTCAAACCCAGAACCTTATCAATTCCAGATCTGTAATATACACTCAATTCTTAACCAAACTTAACAAATAACATACCAAACTCTTCGTAATCACAACGTGATTTCAACCCAACACATCTCGTAATCGATTAACACCATACACGAATCAATTTCGATCAAAACAACACCCCTGTTCACGGACTCAAACCTAAAACATAATACACATCACAAATCCAATCCACAATCCAATTCCACTCAATTGAACCTCAATAATACCTTAACTAAACCAGATTCAATCTAATCCATCCATATTCAATTCAAATCAACCCAAATTGATTCAAATTCAATCCAAACAGAAAATAAACACAAATACTATAACAATAACCATCAAACCAAGTGAATTGAGCCCCGCTCTGATACCACTTGTTTGATCCCTTTAATTACAACTCGTTCTAATCAATACCTTAGATGTGATCCAGATCTATATGTTGATATTGATTATACGGATCTAACTCTTTTAATAACTTAGCTTGATTGTTAGTATATATATTATAAATAATATTAATCGTGAAGCTTGAGAGAGAGAGAGAATACTTTAAATATTTCTGAATAATGTTAATTCTCTCAAAAATTCAACACTTTACAAGTGAACAATGGTTCACTATATATAGAAGACGATCTGGTTCGCTAACATCCCCTAGCGAACCAGCTTCCCCTTCGTTAACTAAATTAACTTAACGAACCACCCCCTGATTTGTTAACATCCCCTAACGAATCAGGAGTGAATACATTATAACGTCCTAGTTCGCTAACATTCCTAGCGAACTAGACTTAACCTTAACGAACTAGTCTTAGTTCGCTGACATTCCCTAGCGAACTAGACTGAACATAGCGAATTAGATAAATAAACATTAAATATTACATTAAAATAATCAAATAAACATTAATGATAATTACAAAGACTCGAGACGCAAAACCGTGCACTAACAGATTTTCTTTATTCTTTGCATACGTTTGCTGAAAATTATGTCAATTACCTACATTTTTGCATACATTCGCTGAAAATTATGTCAATTACCTACATTTGAAGGACATATACATGTATATGTTGGTCCTGATATTTACTTGTAAACATTCAGGATAGCCATTTAACTGATAATGAAAATTTTTTGGGGAGATTGTTATGTGTTTTTCTTTATTCTTTCGCTGAAAACTACGTCGGTTATTTAAGTTTGTGAAACATGCTTGCATGTATTAGTCTTGTTATCTACATGTAGATTGATAGGATAGTCATTAATCTATAACTGAAAGTGACTGGGGCGATTGAATTTCTTTTTTTTATGCTCCTCAAAATCTTGAGTTTTGAAGCAAAAAGAGAAAATGATAATACATTGATTGTTTGACCCCAAATCCAGCAAGAAATAAGCTTAAAAGACTGTGTGCTTAATCATTGGTGCATTGATAGGTCTTAAACAAGCTGTTAGAGTAAAATATGTGATATAAACATAAAGATATACCAAATTGAAAGCGGTGTTAGTCTTTAATAAAAATCTCGGTGAGGATGGTAGAAATGTAATAACCTGTCATACTCAAGCCTTATATCTGTCTGATCACCAAAAATAAAATAAAGCAAATAACAAGTGTTAGGGTTCTGGACACTGTGAGTTTTATGCGGCTTAATCATCTAGGTATTCATATGCATAAATATTTCACTCTCTTTTAGAGCAAACCCAAAGTCATTAAACTTGATCACTGCTGCACTTTGTACAATTTAAACTACTGACTTGATCAAAATCCACTGTTAGTCATACATTTGTTCCTCCCTTGCGCTTCTCAATACTAATAAGAAACGGGCCCCAGGGGATACTATGTATGTAAGCCGACAGATGGACTCATGCATTCTCACTCGCAGTAAATGAAACTTGATGCATTGCTCAAAGGTTGTAATAACTTCAATATTTTGATCGACACTATAATGGTTTAAGTCAAGTTGGGGTGATATGACAAAAATCAAATTAAGCTTGAACCGAGATTAGAGGCTGATAGTTTCTGACATTCTGTGCTTTAATTGAACCATTAATCATATCACAAAAACGCTTGAAAGTTTGTTATAAGATTTAAGTGGACAACAATATCAATAACCGACTTATCACCAGTCATAATATCGCTGAAATATAAAACTGTGATAGAAGGGCAAGTTGGTCAATATGATTCTCTGCTCAAACTCAACAAAAAATCCAAAAATATGTACTGCTTTTGAAAGATCATACAAAAACACGAAAACATTTTATGTTCAATGTTTTTTTTTTCGGATAATTTTCTTGTAAATATTTTACATCAAAAGTTCAAAACACAAAAAAGATTTTGCTTTTTCATTTACATATTATTTAATTTTTTTAGTTAAGTTTCTCAAAACGTAAAACACGTTAAGGTATTTGACCATCGAGATATGGGATTTCGTTAATTTATTAAAGTTAATTCAATTGATATCAATATTTAATTATTCTTTTATTTAATTGATTTATTTATTTAATTTTTTAATTCAAAATTACATAAAATAATTCGTTAAATATGATTCGTTAAATAATGAATTAATGCCATTTATAACGAGTTGAGCTCCAATTTGTTAATTTAATTCGCTTCCGCCACTCTGTAACGAATGGCTTCAAATTTGTTAAAACTTAACAAATTACTTTTAATTCGTTATTCCACGTGTGATTTTAAGATAACGAATCACCTGATTCGTTATTTCAAAATTCAAACGAATCAGGTGATTCGTTACATTGAAAACTATGCAATGTCAGAGTATATAGGGAATCATGAACCCCATGGTCTCCACTATTCACTTTCTTCTTCCCAAACACACTATTACTCTGCCAAATTTTCATCTGAAAATCCGATCATCACTATACTCTATTCTACTCCGTTTTTCACACTCATAAGGTATAGACGATCATGACGTGATGATTTTCGTCAAATTTGATGACGATTTGATGGTTAATTTGTTCATTGAGTTATCAGGTCTTTGAGTTTTTGATAAACCTTAATTTACCCTAATTATACCACGATTTGGTACAAAAGATCAACATCATTACACTCGCGATGTGTTTTCGAGATCCTTTTTGGTCGGCTATACATCGTTGATTATGGTTGTAATTGATTTCAGAATTGCAATTGTGACTTTTCATGTTCTTTATAATTTTGACCATGACCAGATTAGTTAAACATTAAGCTTAATAGGCCTTTCGTTATTGTGTAACGAATTGGAACTAATTCGTGTCCAATTCGTTATACAAATCAAACGAATCAGGATAACAAATCATACTTTATAATGAATCATATTTTCATTCGTTATTTATAATGAATCAGACTATAATTCGTTAACCTTTATTCATGATTCGTTAGACCTAATTCATTCTTATTTACTTGATAGCAAAGCGGTAATTTGTCATAACGACCCACCAATTCGTTATAACGAATCAGAATGCAAACGAATAACAATTAAAATTATTCTAAAATAAAAGTTTATATATTAGTTAAATTTTAAACTTTTAATTATATGTTATAAGTGTTAGTATTATTATTCATTGTCACTGATTCTCTGGTTTATTTATATAGTGCAATGGCTGATAATATGGATCAAGATCCTCCTGTTGTTGATCAACAACAACAGCAACAACAACAACAACAAAATTTGCCTTTGCTTTCGTACGACAAAAAGCATAACATGTGTGCTTTTGTCAGTACGAATTTTGCTGACAAGGACATTTTTAGAGAAATGTTAGCGTTTATCAGACGATCATGGATTCACTTTGCAGTGACAGCAAGACCGAACGTATATCTAAGCATCGTTCGTTAGTTTTGGAAAACTGCAAGATATGTTGAAGGTGACAATCACATTGAGGCTACGATTAACAAAACACCCATTATTGTTGATACTGAGGTTATTCGTCGGGTGCTTCGATTTACAGATACTGTAGATAATCCTTGTGAGTATGATAAGGCGTTGCTCAGGGGTTTATTTAATCGAGTACTCTATGGTGGTGATATTGAAGCTTCTATGTACAATAAGGTAGGATTATGTCCCACTTACAAGTACCAATTGCATGTTTTAATCCATTGTCTAGGTGGACGAAAAGGTGGCTTTGATGAATGCCAGATTATGCTTCAATCGGAATTTGTCGCTTTGGTATTAAACAAGCCATTCAATTTCTCTGAGCTGATTGTTTATCACCTTAAAAAACAATGTCTTATGGTGAATCAACGCAAGAAGTTCTTGATGAATCCTCGTTTCCTTCAGTTGATCATCCAAGATTTGATTCCTAATTTAGTTATTGATGGAACGTTGGTAGATGATGTGCAAACACTTGAGCATATGACTGCTGATACAGTACGGAGGATGAAGATTTATAGGAAAGATCCTCCACGGACCAAAAAGATTGATTGGTTATCTGGTGAATCCAGATTATGTATGTCCTCCCAATGATCGTTGGATCCACGATGACTCGAATTCTGAGCGTGAGGATGGACCAGTTGGGAATGATGGAGATGAGGGTTATGACAATGATGATGGTGATGGTGGTGATCCAGCTCAACAACAACATGTTGAGGCTGAGGCTGCTGTTGTTGCAGCTGTTGAACGCAAAAGGAAAGGGAAGGAGTTAGCTTGTGAAGGGTCGTCAAAACGACGTGTGTCGGCTGGTGCTGGCATTTCATTTGGAGTTCAACCTCCAAGGTCGTTTATTCCTAAAGACCGGCAGTGCCGCTTACTACTAGCACCCCGGAACTTACTTTGACGACCACGCTCATATCTGATCCTAGGCTTGGTATGATTCCTCATTCTGTTCTATCTACTTTGCCAAGACCTACGACTGCTACTTCGGTGGTTTCTCCAACACCGATGATGATGCCTCCACCACCGATGGATATCTCATTTTTTAGGCTTAATCGTCCTCAAGGACCTGTTCAGCCAATCCCTGCTTCATTTCTTGCCATGTCACACGATCATCAAATGAATATGGTCTTGAGTTTACTTCATTTGTATGAAAATCAATTGTCTGCTGACCGAATGACTCAAGAGCGTATGATGGAAAATCAAAGAAAGCTGATGGCATATGTCTGCTATTTCCAGAAAGAAACGAAAGAACTTCATGAGATTGTTAAGTCTCAGGGGGTGAAAATAAAAGAGCAAGAGGATCTTATCTTGCAGCTGACATGCAAGGACAACGCACTAAAGAAGCTTAAGAATGATGATGAAGATCCATATGCGTCGGGTACTGGAGAAAGTGAGCCTAAACAAACTCACGGCTTGTCCTCTGGTGCTGGTACGAGTGATGTCGGTGATTCGGGAAGCAGATAATTGTTTATCATGATTATACAGCATCTAAACTGTGACACTCGTCAATTTCAGGTTAACTCTGTTAATCCGAACTCCGTTAATTCAAAATTAAGATCACACGAACTGTAACGCATATCTCTTTACATTTAAATTAGGGTTTAAATGACGCTTAACAATCACTACGCAAGTAGTCTTTCGGAATTTCACCGAAACACACACGAGTCGACTCAAACCGTTGGTGAACAAACGATAAATATTATAAACAAGTACTTGGTATAATTACGTGTTACGTGTATTTGTGTAAACTTGTGCTTGTAAGTATAACATCATATTATGGATGTAATCGACTAGTTATGCTAGAATTAAATTAACTAGAAGTTTAGGGTGCAATGTGTAACTTGTAATATAATTAATTAATATATAAAAAAACTAATCACCAAACCCTAGCCCTCCCTCTCCTCTCTCTCTCTCTCTCCCCTGCGACGGCAGCCCCTCCCTCCCCTTGGATCGGCCGAAACTCACACACACACACACACATACAATACTTCTACAAGCTTGTTTGAAGGGTTAAGGCATTAACTAGGTAACTAAACACTTCTTTAATCCATTCTATTCGCTTGGTTGCATGATTAAACATGATAATCATAAACCCTAAGTGTATTATATATGTTGTTTGTTGATGAATTAGGGTTACATGCATGATTGTTAGTCATAGGTTAATTGTATGTTGAGTTTAGATGAAAACTGATGCTAGACATATTCTTGAATTCGTGTTTAAACGGATGTAACTCGATGTTAATATTGTATTTGGACGTGATTGTTAATTCTATGATGTAGTAGGTCGAGTCTAGTTTTTAAAAAGTCTGAACTTGTAATTTTTTGACGCGTGAAAGTTAGTTTTTATTATTTTACAAATCTGTTGTGCAAGTCTGATTCGGGAAGCCTCCTGGTAGGCTGTTTTGAGATTAAGATATCTCACTAACGACATGACCAATGGGGTTTATTCTACTTCTGTAAGTTAATATATTGAGTTCGGAATCTAACCCAATTTGTCTTGCATTAATTGGATTTTCCATGTAACGGGAATAACAAATAACATTCTGTTGCGCATGATAATGACTGCTGTGTGTTTACTGTGATGTTTTGATCATTGTGAGAAAACCGTATATGATAAAATTATAATAAAAATATTTTTTGAAACCTAACTCAAGTGTACTTCTGTGATGATTTTTGGTGATTTATTGGACATGTATTGACTTAATAAATAGAGTAATTTTGTCGAGTGAGAATCTGCCTGGATAAAATAATCTGCTGAATTACTTAAGTTAACGTGAAAAGTGCATAATTGATCGATGTTTGCTATGTGTATGACTTAATTGCCCTTGTGGGAGTTAGTATACTAGTAATTTACAATAGTAACACTTGACACGATATTTGTTCACACATGTAGCTTATCACCAACGTGTTTGTCGAGTCGCACTTATTTCACAAACGAAACACGAAACATATCTCATGCATAAGTTTTATGTGCTAAGTCTAGGGACTCACTCGTAGTATAAATACTTAGAAAATCTCATTATTGTTTTATTGAACTAGTGAGGATAATCTGTGACGCACACCTCTCTCGGATTCTTTTTGTTATCTTCGCAAACAGTGAGTTTCACGGCCCCTTTTACTCTTTTTAACGCTTTTATTAGGGGGAGATAACATACTCCACGCTTTAGATTTTGTTATTCTTTATATATCACTTGTAAGACTAAGTGGTAAACAAACCAACTAAAGTCCTTCATAACATCGAACCGGTTAATATTTGGATAATAGCGAGTCACTGTTGAGTAGTACTACTGGGTTTAACAAACCCCACCCAACTCTAAGCTCGACTGTAGGTCGAGTGGGTGTAATCTTGGCTAACACATTACCATGGTCGTGATTGACATGGTGGCAAGGCAATTGATAAACAGTCAGCTTCGGTGTCGAACACTTAGTAATGCATGCTTGATAGGTTAGCTACCTATTGATATATAATTGAGTTAACACTATATGGTAACGCAAACGGAAACGCAAACGCTTTAATTTATTTGTATAAACTTGTGAACTCACCAACCTTCGTGTTGACACTTTTAGTATGTTATTCTCAGGTAGCCGAGGCGGGCGCATGGTATAGGACATGCATTCGCTAAACACCATTGCTTTAAAAACTTCTTTAATTTTTATCTTGATAACTTGGGTTTTTAAGTCGTCCTGTGTGGCGCAACTTTTTGGTTTATAATTTACGCTTCTGCATTTCATTTAAGACTTGATGTCTTGTTGGTTTTGAAAACTTTAAATATGGTGTTTGATTATAACTAATGATTCCGATCCTGTTAGTTCACACCCTCTGACAGTAAAACTGCGTTGGTGGATTTTGAGGGTGTGACATAAACCCATTGAGATTATCAAGGCTAATACTATCATCCTTTTTGATGGTACGGGGGTGGTTACAAGCATTGTTAATGCAGACGAGATTGAAGAAGGACAATTTGTTGAAAGGTCCTTAACACGAGAGGAGATTTCTATACTGCTTGATCTAAATGATTATGAATTAACTGTGTTAGAGGCTGAGAACGATGTGGAGGTCGAGAACGATGAAGATATCTTAAATGATCCAACTATTCAGTTGAACACATCGTATATATATGAGGATGAGGAGGTGGAGATTGAGGATATTACGGTTGAGGAATACCCTGATATGTTTCAACGAACTAATGTTGATCAGGGTGCTCCTGTATTTAATGAAGAAACCGTTGAAGCAGCCGAAGACCATCTGGAAAAGGTATCTAAGGGCAAGAATGTTGTTGATACAAGATTTGATTCAATACGAGATCTGACTGTTGCTGATATTCAGAGATGGTTTGCTTATCGAAACAAGAAAGCTCGTAAGATTATTGATGCATGCCGGTATGTTGATAAAGAGCAGAAAGTTGAAGCTGTCGCTCGCGCTCAAGCAAATCAGATGACATCTTTTAAGGCCTTATCTAAAGTGCGAGGTGACGTTAATTCATGGCTCTATGATTCATATTTAAAGGTCTGTATTATTAAATGGGAGAATGGCATTCAGTATTATGAAAAGATTACTGACATTCATTCATTACCGCGTTCGGACGTTCGGACCCTCGCGTGTCGACTTTCTATGAACCGTGGGGGAAATCGACAAGTAGATTGGTTTCATCAACATGTCCTGTTCGAGGTCAATCACCGATTTAAATTTTTTAAGCCACAGATTCCAACTCGCAAGTGTATTGATGAGATTGATCCAAGGACGGGTTAGAGAAAGTTGGTGCTTAAAGTAAAACCTCCAAAGACAATGAAGCGTGTACCGGTCAAGACGCTGAATCAGCATATGTGTTTATCTTTCAACCGAACTGGCGAGGCCGTTATTGTTCTGGGCAAGGGCTTAAAGACCGAGCAGATAAAGATTATTGATCCGATGTGGCTCATGAAATTGACAAAGACCAACAATGCGTGCTATTCAAGAATAAGATATTAATTGAGCGTCGCGAAGACTATGACCGGGCAATGAAATTTCAACGCGTTGTTCGTGTGTGTCATGAGCATGGAGTTCACAGCTGCAGAGACTGGCAGACCAAACGCTTCAAGTAACTTAAAGACAAAGAGCTCAAGACGAGGGGGTGTCTGTTAGTACACGGTTTTACGTCTCGAGTCTTTGTATCTATCATTTTGTATTTATCGTTTATTATAATGTAAAAGTTATTATTATATTAAGTTAGTTCGGTAAAGAACAGTCTAGTTCGTTAAAGATGTTTAACGAACTAGATGTTAAGTTAAGCTCTCTCCTAATTCGTTAAGGATGTTTAACAAATTAGGAGGCAGTTCGTTAAGTTTATTATTATTATTGTAATGTAACGAAGCAGAAGTCTAATTCGTTATGAAATGTGTAACGAACTAGACCTGTCTTCTATATATAGTGGTGTACCTCCACTGTTTAAGTTAAGTTTTGATTTAAGATATCGAACCTCTGCCAATTTATCCTCTCGATCAATTCTTCACTTAATTAATCTATTACAACTAATATATACACTTATTACACCTAATACATAATACATAATCTATAGGAGTAATCATGAACTAGATCCGTGTTGATCGTGTTTTAGATCTTAGATCTGAGAACGATATACGTGTTTACAACTTAGGATATTTTGAAAAAGAGTTGAATGTTTCATTTTCATTGTAATTTCTTTATTTGCAACAGCTTGTGTACTTGATTCCTTTGAATGAATTAATAATAATATTGTCACTTAATAGTGTCACATGTGTTTTGAACAATCTGTACGTCACACTCGGGCGTATTCCGCTTTAGCCGGGGTGTTACACAAATGATGGCGGTAAATTTACCTCGTAATCATAAAGGTAACGTGGTCAACTCTTGTTTCATTTCTCTCTAACTTCTTCAAAAACATGGGTTTCAATGTTTGTGTTTTCATTTTTGGTTGAGGACTAATCTATTTCAAGTTCTATATTTTCTTGATTTAACTTGTCTTCCTATTTTAAACCACTCTCCACATCATTTTCTTGTGACAACTCTTCTATCAAATCATCATCACCTTGTTCGACTGGGTTTTCTTCTAGTGGTACATTTCCAAACATCCCCCATTTATCGCATCTTTATCATGGGGATATATGAGAATTTCTTATTCTTCTACCCTTCCTTCATTTGGTATAGTATGATTGAAAGGAAAAATAGTTTCAACAAATTTTACATCTATTGACACAACCAATTTTCTTTGTTCTAAATCATAAATTGTATACCTCTTTATTCCTGGGGGATAGCCAAGGAACACCCCCGTCTTGGGTCTTTGTTCAAATTTATCCCCTCCTGTCTCGGTATTTCTAAAGTATGCTAAGCAAGCAAAAATTTCATGTGTTCATACTCCGGATCTCGGCTGTACACAAGCCCATATGGAGTTTTATTCTTTATTACTTTAGATGGTAATCTATTTATGATGTATGATGATGTCAAGATACATTCTCCACAAAAATTAATGGGTAATTTAGCTTTAACATGTAAAGCATGAGCAATCTCAAGAAGATGTCTATGTTTTCGTTCGACCGCTCCATTTTGTTTTGGGGTGTGTGGACAAGTCGTTCTAAAATGATTCGATGTTCTACATAGAACTCTTTCATATTATTTGACAATAATCACCTCCATTGTCACACCTTATTCTTTGTAAGTCCCTGGTGCTGGTGCCCTACTTTAGCGTTGGATTTACTTATAAACACAATTCTAAATATCTTAGTGAATTAAAACTTTCGTGGAAACATTAAATTAAACCATATATTCATAACCATTCAAATCCTTTTGTATCTAACAAACTCTTGTCTTTAACATAATATGGAAAGTCATTTTAAAACATCACAACACTCTTCTCAAGATATCAGCTTCTTCAGTCCAACGCCATGTGTCTTCATTCAAGCTAGCTGCCTTAGCCTATTTACCTACGTTACTAAAAGTCAACTACGTTACTAAAAGGCAACCTACATTACGTTCACATACGATATACTTAACCTACTATAATTTCTTTTGTACATACATAAGTATATACCTCCATTCTCACTTTCATACTTTCTAATTTCGTACTTTCATATATTATCTAACTTCTACATACATACATATAAGTTTTAAAGAGCATTTTGCCCTACTGCCTCGAGTATTATTAGGGCCCGTTTTCCTTTGTCTCGGATATTGTTAGGGTCCGGTTCCCTTCCGTCTCGGATATTATTAGGGTCCGGTTCCCTCATGCCTCATATTTTATTAGGGTCCGTTTCCCTCCTACCTCGGATATTATTAGGGTATGGTTCCTTTATGCATTGAACAACCATACAACCATACCATAGACATACATGTGTTCATATGCGTTTACTTGTATACTTCTAATTCCTTCTACATTTAATATCATTCTATGCACACAACCCTGAAAACATAACAAGAAAATGTGGCTAGAAACTCACATGTGTCATGTTCTTCTCCGAGTTAACGGTAATACCCTTTCATAGCTGTGCACGGCTATGTAAGTATCAATTAATTACCTCTAACTATATCGTACTTCTAGGTTAGTGAAACCCCTAGCTAACGGGGGTCCGGGGGCAGCGCCCCTAACAGGGTCCAAAGGGCAGAGCCCCTACTGGGGTCGAATCGAATTTTATTTTCATTAATAAGCCTTTACTAAAAACCTCATCAGAAAAATGAAGTTCAAAATAAATGAATCGAATTTTCAAACCATTCGAATCGAGCTTTCAAACCAATCGAATCGAGCTTTTCAAACCAATCGAATAGAGTTTTCAAACCAATCGAATCGAGTTTTTAAACCAATAGAATCGGGTTTTCAAACCAATCGAATCGATTTTTCAAACCAATCTAATTGAAATTCGATTGGATTTGTTTCCAGTTTGATTCGATTCTTTTCTTGTTTGATTCGATTCGTTCTTCCAATTTGATTCGAATCGTTTCTAGTTCGATTAGATTCATTTTCCAAATGAATCGACATTCTTCCATAACTCTATTTACACATGGTTTTTCATGTATTGCCATTCTAATTACCTCCTTACATCCCGTTATGCCCGTTTTTACTGATAAAACGAGTTTTGAGCCATAAAAACGTCATTTTTCTCATTCTAACACTGTCCAAACGTCACTCGTTTGTCCAGTTTCATTCCAAACATTTTTTTTACGTTCAAGTTTACATTTTTCTGACCAATAAGGCCCAATTTTCCCTAGTATCAAATCCTAGGGCAAACCGACCTCAAAAACTTAACCTTTAACCTAAAACGTACCTTTTTGGTTCACTTATATCTTTGGGTTTGGATTCAACACGTGAATCTAGACGTGTTTCTTGTTTGCATGACGAAGATCTAACACAAGCTCTTCATGGTTCGGATTCAGATCTGATCCGAAATGGAAGAGGGTGTTTGTGTGTGTATGTGTGTAAGTGTGTTTTTGAGTATGTTATGGAGGCTGGAGGTAGGAATGAGGGTTTCAGGATTTTAGGGAGGTTTAAGTGTATTCATATACCCTTAAGCCCATGGACCTAAGGCCCATCACCATCCCTTATTCCGTCTTTTATTGTCCAAGCCCACACTCTATTATTTTAATTTAACTTAACTAAATAATAACACACCATTATGTAAACAAAAAGATATATTTTTACGCAGGAATCACATATCTTGTCTTATGATTGAAAAGATATATGTTTAAGAAAGCTTACATGAGAAAGTTTGTCGTCTGAAGCGTGGCCTAATCTCTTATGCCGCGTACTAATGTTTGTCTTTATAGCCTTCCTTTCTTCCTTCATGCGTCCCATTCGGTAAAGGCCACCATCACATTAGCCTACTCCAATCACATTCCTTGATTCCAAGTCCCGCATCACAAAGAAGTCAGGGAAAAATGTCACATCACAACAATTTTCATTTTCTAAATGGTGAACCGACAATAAGTTGCACTTAAATTCGGAACGTGTGAAACTCTCGCTATCTTGATTCCTCCTAGTATGGTAAAATTGCATTTTCCCATAACCCAAAAAAATCTCCATTAGGTATGACTACTTGTAACCCATGAGAATATGTTGTTACGTTTTCAAGCAGATGCCTTGATGAGTTATATGATCGGTTGCACCCGAGTCAACAATCAAATCACGACTCGTGCGAGATATTCCTCCTACGTTGGTGGTTGGTGTCGTTTCATTCTTGTTGTTGGCAATATGTTTTAGAAACATCTTATATTGATCTTCTGTAAGTCCCGAAATAGGGTTGGAACGATCGATGCTGACCATGGCTCTAAAGGATTATCGGCGACGGCTTTTAGGGTTTAGTTTCGAGCGGTAGAGATCACACTTTGATACCATAAAGATTATTGAAAAGTTCATTTTTTTCATTCAATTCAGCTAATTCGGAATTACAAAGTACTTAAACTATAAACTAGCTTGGTGACTAAGTTACAATAAAATAGGAAACAAAATAATGTTATGAAAATTAAATATTTCTTTATTCCAAGCATACACTAATTTAGATTTCCAATATAAGAATTTTGTGACATTCTCCATTTCCAATTCGCATTTATACTCGTTTTCGTATTGTAAACTTGACCTGTTTTGGCTTTCGGATCATTGGATATTAATAAAAGGGGCATTTACATATATCCCCTTCATAAGCCTCCTTATTACATATTTACCCAACCTATAAAATCTAAATACATATTTTCCCTTCTTAAACCGCTTATATTACATATCTCCCTATTTCATTAAAAATAACCAATTAAAAGACTATTTTACCCTTAATGAATTAATTAAAGATATTTACATGTATTCCTTTTTATAAGCATCAAATTAGGGATGAGCATGGGATGGTACCGGTACCGATCCCGATTTTCCCGATCCTGAAAATTGGAAATTTATTTCGGTACCGGTACCGGTACCGAGGGTAAAAAATCGGGAAATACCGGTACCGTACCGTACCGATCCCGAAACTTAAAATCTTGGTACCGATTCGGTACCGACGGTACCAAATCGGTACCGATTTCAGTATCGGTACCGGTACCGATCCCGATTTTGCTCATCCCTACATCAAATTACATATATCTAATATCTCCCAAGTTTAAATTTTAAACCCAAATGGATTATGTTGTGCATCAAAACTTTTTAAAATTTTTATTGTTATGCACATAATACTATTAATAAATTTGATAAAAATCTAGTAAAGATCATGGACACAATTATACAAACACGCATTCACATATGTTCAATTATATCCAAATTAGAAAACCAACACAGGAAACATTATACTTTTCATGATGAGAGAGTGTAAAACACTTGAGAAACAAATATTCTGAAATCACCAAACATCCTTTTAAATCCCCCACTTGTGAAGAAATTTTAGTAGTCATAACAAATAGCAACATCATCTGAAATTTAAATGAAGAAGAAATAGCAACATCATTTTGTTAAAACAATGAACTAATCAAGATGTTTACTTAGTTGAGATCTGGCACGTTTAAAACAAGTTCATGACAATATGGTTGATTCGTTTAAGTGAGTTTCGGTTTAGGCATTCCATCAAACAATTGGTGTGTATAAAAAAACTCAGCATTAACATTATTAGCATCGAACTGTACATGCCATTTAAACACAAAATGCATAATCTTATCTAGTTATTGAACTCACATGCCATCTCAATTAAAAAAAAAAGAATTATTAGAACTTGCACCAGTTTTGAACCAAACGGAAAGATCGACTGACGAAGACATCCAGCTTCACGGATGCTATTGCGATCGAACAACGGAGGAGCCAAAGCCGTTGCTGCCAGAAGCCGACGCGTACCGCAGCTTTGCTTGTTCTGTCGGGTTCAATCTCTAAAGCGTGGATGGAAGACTTTTGGTTTGTTTTAGTTGGATTTGTAAATTGGAAAGGGTAGAAGAGTAATTGTATGTTAAAAGGGGAAATATGTAATTAGAACTTTAACATTGGGGAAATATGTAATTAAGAGCCTTAAGGAGGGGATATATGTAAAAATCCCATAAAACATACAAAGACAAACTCCAGATATTTGAGATCTTTCCTTTTGAATAATATCTCAATTCCAGCGACGCTTTCATTAGATATCTTACAACTAGAATCACTCTTTTTTTCCGATCCAGTCCCTCCACCACCGTGAACCCCAGTTAGATTCAGGCATGCTACACTTTTTAGTTATTGGGAGAACCCAAGTACTTTCTTTCGGATTCAGGAAAGAACTCTCTTACATCTTTTTTCCTTTTGGAAGATACAGAAGCGAAAAAATCAACCTATTGATATTGGAAGTCCCAACGGATTCTTCCATATAATCATGTTTCATACTTGTCGTTTCACTCCGTTGTCTTTAATGGTATTTAAAACGCTTATTTTGTGCTCAAAACGACCTAAAACGAACCACATGGACAAAAATTGCCAAAAAGCAAAGTTTAGCCGAGAACCCCACCTCATGTTGCGTGTAGGGCTGGCCTCAACCCATTGCGCAACAGCCCACAGTTCGGATAAGCAAAAAAAATATGTTTTTTTAGACTTTTTTGATTCGTTTAAGCTCGTTTAAGGCCCGAACTTGTGTTGTAACCATCCAAACCAACCAAGACTCAACCCATAATTATTTTAGAACCCTTCAAACATGTTTTTATTCCTGATCATAATTTATTTAAATCAAAACTCATTTTTAAATAAAGCATCAAAGTGTACCGGTTATCCTTTGGATAAAGGTTTTATCCAACCCCTCAAACCCTAATCCTCCCCCATAAACACCCCACTATCTCATCCATTTTCTCCTGCTCATTTTCATCTTCTTCTCCCTAAATGTTTGATCTTGCAAGTTGTTCTAGCTAGTTTTGCTTAAGTTTGACTTTAAAAGTCAACGATTCTTGCATTTCAATCCTTTTCGGGTATATGTTTTTAATATTTTTCCAGTTGTTCTAAGTCATTTTATATTAAGAAAACCATGTTTATCTTTATTTAAGGCTTGTGGTCATTCAAACAAATATTTATGCATTTTAGGCTCGTTTGGGTCGTTTTCGAGAACTTTACTCGCTTAACTTTCTTGTTTGAGTTTAGATCTAGAAATTTTACATTATTATTAATTCTATGGTTTGGACATGTGGTAACCATCCTCGGTCTCATACCGAGTCAAGGTACAAACCAAAACTGAACACTCGTTTAAACACTTTAATTAACTTTTGAACAACCATGTTGCATGAAAACATTCTATACATGAGTTTTCCTTTATATTTTAGTTCTATGGTGTTGGACATGTGGTAACCATCCTCGGTTTCATACCGGGTCAAGGACCGAACCAATCCGAACACTCGTTTAAGCAATTTATTTGACTTGTAAACAAACACTTTAGATCTACGTTTTTTTTATATTTTAGTTATTATATGGTTGATATGGATATGTAGAACAAATCTTGGCTTGAACCCAAGTTTCGGGTAAAACCGAGTAAAATCGAGTTAGTCAGTGTTCAAACAACCAAAAGTTCAACCTATCTTTTTAATTATGTTTTACTTTATAGTTCTCATATTACTTAAGATTTTGGAATTGTTGGAACAA
This sequence comes from Bidens hawaiensis, assembly GCF_021521415.1. NCBI lineage: Eukaryota > Viridiplantae > Streptophyta > Magnoliopsida > Asterales > Asteraceae > Bidens > Bidens hawaiensis. The sequence continues at coordinate 142,907 of NW_027496006.1, forward strand.
ATCATGGCTTAAACCAAGTTTCGAAAAACCGAGTAAAACTCAAACTACTCGTCTTAACGAGCTAGTCACCATTCAAACCACCAAAACTCTTCCTAAACCTTTTTAACTCATATTCATTTATACCATTTATATTTCAAAGATTATGGTATCGGAACCAAAACTTGGTTTTATACTGAAATCCGGCCGGCTTACACTCGCTTAAACCTAATTTGGGACTTTAGTTAATAAAATATTCTCAAACTTGTTTAAGGTACTGACGTTATTGAAGGTATTCATATATTTAAAATGTTTGGTACGTTGGATGTGGATTTATTACTTTATCAAGCCCCGAACCAACTAAACCGAACAAATCTTTAAAAATTGGATCTTGATGCTTACATTAGCGAGATCGTTCACACTAGCACTAAACCAACTCTCCTATATGTAAAACTTAACAAAGGTTGAGTAAAACTAAATATCAAGGACCCATTTCATGTAAAACTCATTTTATTTATTCTTTACTTTATTTAGCCGCATTTTTGTAAAATACAACTTAGACTCCCAAACACTCATGCCTTATTTATATGAATTTTCATACAATTTATATTCCACCTTTAAGAATCAATATTAACTCAAGATCTTTAAGTCTATGTCACGCACGTTAAACCACCGGTTCGACTTCTTGAAAATTATTATTATTCTAAGTTTTCTTCATCAACATCACTTTGTCCAAGTGAGTAATTTCATCCCCGTTTTTCCTTTTATACTTTGGGGGTAGCTTGCATACTATACTTTATGTGTTACTTAGAATAACTGCTCTATTGTGTGCTATATACCTCATATGATTAATTGCTAAATATTTATATCTTTTGTTGGTTGGCCTCATCCTCAATAAGTATTTGGTGTAATGAACAAGTTGTGTTGTATTTGGTGTTAAATTAAATGAATGAGTTGCTTAATTATTGTCACTTTAATAGTGTTGTGTGCATTGAAACAATCACGTCGCACCCCAACATGTTCCGCCGCTTTTGGTCGTGGTGTGACAAATTTGCTTCTTCATAAATAAACATTTGCTTCTAGATAAATCTGCAATTTTTACAGTACAAGAATCGTGCATAATTAATAATTTATATCGTCTTTGTAAGATCGTAATGCTAAGTACTTGTAAGCACAAAACCGAGTCAACATGTCACATAACTTAAGCAACACACTCACAACTTTTTTCTGTCTTTCATTAAATCTCTATGAAACTAGTTAGATGCATGTGAGAGAACAAGTTTATAATGATAGTACGGTTAGGGGTGTTTAGGAAATCCAAAATCCAAAGAAAACAAAATCCGAACCGAAACTGAAAACCGAATAAACCGATCCAGTTTCTTATTCGGATCAGATCGAATATCCGAATAAGTAATTCGGATTCGGAGCAGATTTGGATATTGGTTTCCAAAAAATTAGAATTGTTTGGATCATTCAGATATTCGTTTAATCCGAATAAAGAATAAGTTTTTTAGTGGTATAAAGGTAAAATGGCCCAGCCAATTAACATTTTAAAAATAACCCCAACTGGCCCAACTCCACTCTTAACACCAGACACAAATAACCTAGCCGCTCACGGTAACTAGAGGTGTACAAAAAGGTCAAGTCCAGAACCAATTAACCGGAAACCAAACCAGACCGGTTCACTTCAAAAACAGGTTTCAGTCAAACCGATTCCCAAACCAAGCCATCGGTTTGTATAGTGGTTCGGCCTTTTCACATTCAAACCACTTTTAAAGGTTCTAAACCGAACTGGTTTGGGTCGAGGCAGCTTTGACTATGCAAACCCAAACCGGTTCGGTTTGGGGAAAAACGGTTTTGTAGGCCTCTAACTGTAATTATGTCATTATGTCATTCCACCCTTCAGAACTGTCGTCACCGTCCACCATTAGGGTTAAATCTGCCGCCCATCTTCTATTGTTTGCCGTCCACCATCACATTGTTGGTCCATGCCTTCTGCTTCGTTACATTATTGATCGTTATTCATTTAAAATTGGTGTGTTAGAACCTAAATTATACACATTTACACCTTATGTCTGGTGATTTTTATATTTGATTCTCTAATTGAAAATTTAGCCCTTACTGATTGTTATCTAACTACTATCTATATAATTGCTTACCATTAAATCCTGGGTGTCGCCTTCACGTCACCCCAATCCCCCTCTAAAGCCACAAGATTGCTTGATTCCTTAATGTAAGCTTCTTATTGATTTAACTCGGTTTTGACCCGATCCTAACATCTCAAAACCCCTAAAGCCCTAAATTAAAAAATCGTTAACTCTCAAATCATCATCCGTTTATTCTCCAAACCCTTACAAAAAAAAGTCCTCAGCTCCTTGAGAATTCTGAAAATCCTAAATCTAACCACACTCATCTTCACTATGCTCTGCATCTCCGCCGTTAGAGTTCTTGATTCTTATCCCACACCTAGCATCGTAATCTCGATTTCTTCATACACAATCGGGTGTAATTGATCTCAACTTTCATGTTCCGATGCATGTTTGTGGTTTTCAAGTTTTGTAGCCGTCTGAACCTCTAATCCAGAAATTGAACGCAACAGCAACTTACGATCTGATAGCGACGTCACATAAAACCATATCAGAAATTGATCTAAATTGTCATTCTTATAAACGTAAATATCATCCTTTCATTATTCATTATCATCAATTCATGATTTTTGTGTGTTGTGTGTTAAGTATTAATGTGTGGTATTATTTTTATTTAAATTCATAAACTGAAGGTCATTTTTATATGTGTTTGATTTGATGCAGTTTTTTTTAGGTGTTCAAATAATTTACTTTTTTTTGTCTTTTCGTGCTCTAAAAATTTGGTTATGCTGGCTGTCAGTTACTTGAACTGCTATTTTAAAAAAATATATTTGTCACCCATGAGATTTGAATCCTCAACACTTGATAAGGTAAAGCCTTATCAAACATTTTGATATCACTATGCCATCCGCCGTTTAGTTATAAAAAAATGATGTTTTCCTTACTGATTATTTGCATTAGTTTGATTGATATGCATTGACCTTGTGTTGATGGATACCTTGAAGAGCCGTAGTCAATTCTCCGGACATTAGAGGCAGAGGCTTCAAGAACATGAAAAAATGGCTGTGAGGTTTGAAGAGAGGATTTATATTGTTGTCACAAGCCATCTTTAAATAACACAGTTTTGTAGTATTGGCTTTTGTTCATTAGTTAGAATAAAGATTTTGCAAGTTTTTATGTAAAGATGATCCAAGTACTTCAAATAGAAACAATTCTTTTGATTAGTTCGATGCATTGTGCCTCTTCTTAAAAATATTGGAGGTATGCTAGGTATTTTTTCCCTATCTTAGATCTAAAATCTTAAATATTTATCTATAATAATAATAATAATATATATAAACGAAAACATAAAAATCTTACGTGTCACGATGTGGCCGCTCCCTCTTTTTTTTGAGTCATCAGATTTGCTTGATTTTTAAATGGAGGCTTCTCATGCATTTGACCCGAATTCATGGGTATGGGTTTTACCAAACCCAGATATTCCTTAAACGGATTATAACATCTCATTAAATAAAAAATCATACTCACCAAATTATTGATGTAAAAATCCTATAAAATAGGATATACTAAAAATTAATATCTTATTTATTTTAAAAAAGATATATATATTATTTAAAAAAATAAACGGGTCTTGGGTCTTATCAAACCATAAGTATATTATTAACTTTCATATTATTTATAATTAAAAAAACCAATTTTATATTAAAAAAATAAACGGGTCTTGAGTCTCATCAAAACCATATAGCTTTTAAACCGGGTTATAACTACTCATTTATTTGTGAAACAATTTATCATCAAATCATAAGTATATTATTAATTTTCATACAATAAAAAAATATAAATAAAAAAAATAAATAAATATTAGAACAAACAATATAAAACAACCCCCGTAATACGTGGGATAAAAACTAGTTAAATATATATAAACAAAACATTTTAAAACTCTATGGTTGCTCTCTATCTACTTTTAAGCCATCAAATTGTTTTATTTGCACTTGGAGGTTTCTCATGTTTTTGACCCGAATTCACGGGTATGGGTCTCACCAAACACAGATAACCCTTAAGCGGGTTATAACATCTCGTTAAATTAAATATTAATCTCACCATTTTTTATATGAAATTCCTATAAAATATGGATATACAAAAAATCAATATCCTATTTTTTAAAAAAATATATTGTTTACAATTAAGAAACAATTTTATAGTAAAAAAATAAGCGGGTCATGGGTCTTACCAAACCCATATAGCTTTTAAACGGCCATCTCATTTAATTGTAAAACTCTTTCACATCAAACCCTATTTATATTAGTAACTTCCTCAAAATTAATAAAAATAAAAAATATATCTTAATGTTATAAACGAAAAATGTAAAACAACCATCGTAATATGGTGGATAAAATCTAGTTCATTATACACAGTTCCAAACGAAGAATAATACAGTGATATGGTAGTGCATTCATTCATGTTTTGTTCACAATGCAATTGAGTTATCAAAATTAGAAAAAAAAACAAATGATATTCGGGTTATTTCGGATTATTCGGATATTATCCGAACCCAATCCGAATTAAATTTGGATGGATTCAGATCAGATAGGAGCATTCCTTATTCAGATCGGATCAAATTTCGGATAGGGTCATAAATTTTTCAAATTCAAAAAATCCCAACCGAACAATCTGTTATCCGATCCGATGAACAACCCTAGATAATATGTAGCTAGGGACGTCCATCATGTTGAGTTGATGGGTTAGGTCGTTCTCCGTGAACACTACATGTGCATTATTTGTCAAATACAACCACCGTAATTGTGTAACCTTAACAAGAACCTTTAACATATTCATTTAAACGAGTTTTAAAGATTAAACAGATTTATTAGAGATGTATGAATATTCCTATCTAACTTTTCTTTTCATTTTTTAATATTTATCTAAATTTGTATATTTAAAAAAGAAAATAAATTTAAGTGCATAACTTTTATTAAAAAAATAAATAAATAATTAAACAATAGTTATTCATTATAAAAAAATACATAAAAATGCTAATATTAATTCTAACGAATTTTATAGACCAACTCGATTGAACCCGAGCTTCACTTCAAACACCTTTATTGAATGCAATAAAAAAGACTCTAAATGAATATGTTGATAACAAGTATGGATGAGGTTTTTTTCCCGAATACTTGTACCCGTACAAGTTCGGTACCCATACCGGTACTCGTACGTGTGTATTGGGTACGACAACAGGTACCCAGATTACCTGATTTTACTTTCGGGTACATGTACGTGTATAAGTACGGGTATTACTGGCATTGGTACCCGTTTAGAATATGTAAGGGTTTTAATTATGTTTCCAACACTCATGACTTAACTTTCAAGCGGGATTTTAAAATCTTAATATATATCAACCAAGTCAGTTCCTTCTCGATCTATATGTGTATATTCATATATTTTGTATTCATATATTTTTATTTCATGTATGTTTAATTATGTATATAATTAAATAACATGTATTAACTTTCTCTCTTGTTTTTCTATAGAAATTGAGGAAATAATAAACAAAGAAAAAGGAAAGGGGAAATGGAAAGATGACTAGCGAAGATTAAACGAATGTTAACTTTCTTTGCATAAGTTAATTTTGTTTTAAACATTTTGACAAAAAAAAAAGTTTTAGTAGACTTTGTATATTTTGGAATTCGTTACTTGATTATAATATCCTTCTTTTTCCACTCAATCAAAAATCCTCCAATTCTCAAATGAGACTAGAAGAAATCATAATTTCATACAATATCTTAATTGAATTATATGTAATGATCAATAAATTAAGTTGAATTCTAGATATACACACGTCAAAATCCTTTAAACGAATCTATAATAAATTCTATATTCTATAGAGAAGAAAGATTTTCTATAGATAGTTGGACTGGAATTGACGAACACTGAGGATATGATGATTGTTATATCATTTTGGATATCTTTTCTATACTATTTTTTCTTGTATCTTTATTTTTTTTTTCTTGCTCTACTTATTTTTTTGCTATCTTCGTATCTATTTATCATTGCTTTTATAGAATCTTTTTTTAAGTAAACCTTATTTGATGGATCCTTACAAAATAGAAAATTCTGACATTACCTACAGTTTTCATTCAAACTCGGATTTTATATTATGGTTTATTTAATTTTTAGTTTTAGTATTATCTTTTGGTTGTGTTATTATGGTTTTGGTTGTGGTATTAGATATTTTTTGTCGGTACTGTACGGTACCAATACCAAGTTTAGTGGAGATTTTTTTAAAAAGAACAAAGTGGTACCAAAGTGAGTACCATACCCGAAATACCTGTACTCGTACACATACTAGTACCCACACCATAAAATTGGTGCACGTGTACGAGTACCCAGATGATTTACTGATTTCATATACAGGTATTTCGGATGCAGGTACAGGTACAGTACCGATCTCATCCCTAATAACAAGTGACAAACTCTTACTTGAATACGCCATCAAAGTATAAAGTGGGCGGCCATGTGCAAGTTTATTATTCCAAACTAGTGTTGGTGAAAAAAGTGTTTACCATTTTGGGGTCCAATAAAACTATTTACGAAACTAGTGTTGATAGAATAAAGTATTTACCATTTGGTGCTTTTTATTTATTTTGTATTTACCTTTTTACTTTTAAGTTTAGATTTTCTATAAGTTAATCTATTGTTTATATTTGTTTCACATTTCTCATACATTTTTATCCAATAAATCCACTAACTTCTTTTTTATCTTTTTATATATCAATCAACTGTAAGGCCCCACACCCGAACCTCCTATTCTTGCTCATAACAGAGCCGTATATTCTTTCTCATAACCGAGCCTCCTATTCTTACTCAAAACCAATTTGTCTATTCTTGTTCATAGCCGAGCCGTCTTTTCTTGCTCATAACAGAGCCTCTTTTCTAGCTCATAATCGAGCCGTCTTTTCTTGCTCATAACAGAGCCATTTAAAGTTAGAGGGATTTGCCATCCTAACTGATGTGCATGCATGAGGCCCGTAGGCTCTACGCATGAACATGTACCCATTCTTCTATACAAAGCATTCATACACATTTACATTCATATACACATTCTACACGAGTATTACTAGGGTTTGCTCCCTAACTCCTTATGTTCTATCAACTAACATTCAAGTATACATAAACATGTATTTACAAGATATACATCATTAATTAAAAGTACATATATCTGTTCTTTCCACATAAGAGTATGCATACAGCCCCAAAAACGTTTAAAGGACAAAAGGGGCTAGAACTCACATGGATCTGTAAGCATTCTGAATTAACTGTAATCTCATTCTTTAAGTGAGCATGACTAATTGATAAACTAGCTCCTCCATCAAGTCTCATTGATCTAGCGGGTTAACCATGACTTTTTAATTTATAAACTTCAACAGGTTTAGTTATAGGAATTACGGACTTGACGAGGTCGGATAGTTCGGTTGTTTTCTTTGGATCAACTTGGTTAACTCGGATTAGTCTAGGTAGGCCCAACACATTACCTTAGTTCCTGGCCCAGATGTCTCTTGATTGTATTTGGGCTTATATATCTCTGGCTAGAAAAGCCTAGATCACTGGTTTGTATATGGATTCGGTCGGCATTCAGATCCTAGTGTTCGGATTTTGGGTGTTCGGTATTCGGATTCGGGTTCGTGGATCGGCATGATGGGCTTGCGAGTTCTGGATAAAGGTATTCGTAATTTGATATTTGGGTTAGGCCCATCGTGGTTCATTTATCTGGTTCGGGGTTCGAATCGGGTTCAGATTATGGGTGTTCGTGGCTCCTATTCCCTGTTCGTAAAAAAAAAAGAACAAGTTCGCTGTTCGTGGGTTTCGAACCAGGGACCTAAGATTCACAAAACAAGTTAACCATTTGCACTACACAGGATTTATGTTTTAGATATGATTCCACCCTATGTAAGGCCCCAGTCCCAGTTCCCTACATTAGCGTTATATTTACTCATAAACACAGTTCTAAATATCAGAGTGAATTAAAACTTTTCGCAGAATAGATAAATGTCAACCATTCATTACATAAGTCTTAAGATTTAAACAATATAAAACATGTTTTTAAGTTCAAACATCATTAATTAAGTCTTCAGATGCCAGTTCTTTATTCTTCCGCCATGTGTCCCTCTTCAAGCTAGTTGTCTTATCTTACTCACTTGCGTGCATACTAAATGTCAGCTACGCTGAGTCAGCTCTAGTTAATCAGGCAACATACATTACATTCACATACTTACTTATACGTATCCGAAGATACATATTACTTACTTACATGTTTATCTTTCTTTCGTACAGACATTAGTTTATACCTTCATCCTTACTTTCATTCTTTCTTTCTTTCATACTTTTATTTTTTTATCTTACTTTACATACATACTTATATGTTTTAAACAACCCTTCGCCCTATAACCACATAGATATTATTAGAGTCTGCCACCCTTAAAGAGTCTTCCACCCTCGTACCATACAACCATACATACTTTTCTTTATATATATATATATATATATATATATATATATACTTATATACTTTCGTACATACTATTAATCTTTTCTATAGCATTCATATATCATTCATACATCATTTATAAAACAATCACATATCATACACTTACACTTAAGGTAAGTCTATTAACTAATCACATCGAGTATGCACGTAGCTCCAAAAACATAATAAGGAAATGGGGCTAGAAACTCATCTGAGCTCGGTTCCTCTCAGAGTTAATGGTAACTCCTTTCCTTAACTGGGAGCGGCTAACTGTATAACAATTACACGTATCAATTAACTATCCATACCCATATCATATTTCTAGTTTAATATAACCCTCAATGAGCGGGGGTTTGGGGACAGCGCCTCTGGCAGCGGGGTCTAGGGGCAGCAACCCCTAACAGGGTCCAAAGGGCAGAGCCCCTGGCTGGGGTCGAGATTCATTCGCTATCTCATTCGTTATTTCCATTAACACTTAAGCATTTCCATTTTATTCTGGTTAAGCTTCATTCGCTACTAAATTTTTATTTCCATTAATTGTCCACTACTAAAATTTCATCAAAAAAACCCAATTTTCTTTAAATACTTAAGTATTAATTTTATTCTGGTTAAGATTCATTCTCTATCTCATTCGTTATGACGAGTGGTTCCATTCGTTATAACGAATGGTTAGATTCTTGTCTTATCGACACAAATGAAGGACTAACAAATGAATAAGGCCATTCATGATTTCTTTGAGACGATTGAGAGACTTATTCATTATAGGAGCACACGAGTGTATCTATAATGAATTGGTTGATTCGATATCTCATCATGAAGAATGAATGGATAACGAATGAATAAGAGCATTCGTGACTTCTATAAGACAAATAGGAGGCTCATTCTTTACAAGAGCATATGAATGTGTCTTATTCGTTATGATGGTTCAACGAATGACCAACCATTCTCTTACCATAACGAATGAACATCAGTGTTTATCCTATCTTTGACTCAAGTTGTCAAAGTCAAATACGCCAAGAACAGAAAGTAGTCAACATACACCAGATTTACAATTTATCCTCAGATCACGATGAAACAACAACAAATTAACATCAATTTACTCGTAATCACATCGCCTATGAACCCCAATCAACCAAACATCTAAACATCACGTTTTAATGGTGTATTTGATTTGTATATCTATCTGATTCTTTATACGATCAATTAACTTATTATATGTTAACAAATTTCAACAAGAATCATCACGTTTAATTATTCTTTACCTATTGAATCTCAATCAATCAAAAGAAGTTGATTTTAAGGGTTTCTTTTTGGTATGAACGATGTGAACGAGCCGAGCATAAATGAACTAGCTTTTTCTTATAAAATGTAAAGTAGACGAATCGGTTTCACGAACACAATCTAGTCTTGGTGTATGTCTAGCTCGTCAAGATGCTCTAACGTCCACGAGCTCGGGTATTTTCCTTCGGATCTTGGTCCAAGATAAAGAAGATGGTTTTTGTGTGTGTTTTTGAGAGTGTATGGAGGCTAGAGGACAAGAATGATGGTTTTAGGGAGGTTTAAGGGGTTTATATACCCTTAAGCCCATGGACCTAAAACCCATCACCATCCCTTATTCCATCTTTTAATGTCCAAGCCCACACTTTGATATTTTATTTATCTAAATTAAATAATAACGCATTATTAAATAAGCGAAATTTCTTTTAGTTATTAATATCAAAAGTAGGACGTTACACCTTACTTAAATTCTCTGATCTTCTACTCCATTCCTTTCACTTTTTCTTCTTCTTTTTCTTTCCTTCATCTTATTATTATTGTTATTGCCATTGATACGTGCTGTAAGTGTGGTGAAATATAAAAGATGGGATAATTTTAGATTTTGCACAAGATCGTGTTTTAAATTTATAAAAGTGATTTCTACGAATACTAAACACACACAAAATAGGCAAGTTTACCTGTCATATATGTAGAACAGTATTGGTAAGAACCAAGTATCAATCCGTGGACACAAATGTTTCTAATAATAAATCGTTGTTTTACTTTAATCGGAGGTTTTAATCATTTTGGGGTTAATTTTTAAACTTTTTATAAAATATAAATACTTATATATAATATATAGGTGACCAAGACGAGAAATTCTAAAAAAGTAGTTCAATTATATGAAGGTTACAATCTAAGATCAAGTATCCACTCCATTTTATCATTGATAATTAATATGTAAACATGTGGTAAACTTGTCGTAATAATATATGATAGATAGCTCCTCATTTCTAAGTGAGCATCTATGACATAAAAGAGAGTATCATGCGCATTTTAAAGTCGACTGTTTCCTAATGTCATGTTACCTCGAGAATGTCAATTTAAGTTGGCAAGTAGTTTCGTAAAGTAGAAAGATTAAGATTGAATTTGATTTCTCAAATACCAATTCTAACAACTTCGGATGGTTATAGTTTATCACATAACCTCCCCTTGGTTGATTTAAGTAGGTTATAATTGCACATTCCGTTAACATATGATTTCTTTAACTAGCATGATATCCTAAGAAATTGCGTTAGCGATGCCATTATCGAATTAACAAAAATTAGAGAAATATATCATAACTTATATCTCATCATTTCTAAGTATAATATAAGGATCCATGTTTCGATAAGTTATCAAAGTATTTCTATCTTTCAAGAACATGAATCGATCATGAATGATTGCCAATAGAATTGACAATCACCAACTTTGAATTGTTGAATTAAGATGATGAAACATTTCTCATCAAAAGATTATTGCAAGATAACCATGTACTCTACTAGACAAAACCACATATTTTATATAATTATCAAGTAAAACAAAGCTTCTTCATAGATATTAGATGGTAAATGGAGTTTACCTCATAATGAGCATAATTATGAACATTAGAATGGATGATAATAACAAACACATGATTAAACTAGAACAATCTAACCCAATGTGGATGAATCTTCCTTTTTAATGATAATGATGGTTGATGATGATGACCTCCAAGCCTTCAAACTCTTCACTGGATCTTCAATATGAGTGTTAGTGGGTGTTTTTATAAGTAAAAACCGGATAGAACTCTCTTCAAGTCACACCAAATGAGTGCAACATGAGCCACTATTTATAGGCAATCTGGAATGAGAAGCACGGCCCCGTGCTTATGTAGGCACGCCCCTGTGTTTTATTATGACATGTGCCAAATTCGTTTTGTCTTTTCTTGTAGATGACCATGGCCCCGTGGGCAAGGAGCACAGCCCCGTGCTTTTGTTCCCAATTTTTGTCTTTTCTTGTAGATTTTTGTCTTTTCTGGTGTTCAGAAGCATGGGGCGTGTTTCTTGAGGCATGGGGGCGTGTTTCTTGATTTTTCTTATGTTTTCTTACGTTTTTCTTCGTCTTTTCGCTTGTTTCTTCGTTTGGGACTTGGTTTCATCTGAAATTGTATTTTGTTATGATAAGTAGTAGCCTTCTGTGTCATGTTATTTGATAGAAATTGCAGTTTTTAGAGATTATTTGATGCTAAAAAGATGTATAATTTTGTGTACGGTATTGGATCATTTCAGAAGTTTTTTTACAGCGAGAAGTGCGAGAAGTGAAGATGTAACTCCATTAATCCCTAATTTCACTCCATTTCTTATGTGTAGGTGCGTTGTGTAGGTGCATATTTATATGTGTAGGTACATAGGTTTGAATGTGGCTCGGTACATTTATATGTTTGTAGGTAGGTTTGAATGTGTAATTATGACATAAATACAATCAACCTACATATATGTATGTAACATCATATGAAAGGGAGTGAAATTAGGGATTAATGGTTTTATACCTTCACTTCTCGATGTAATATCACTTCTCGCAAGATCCATCCGCTTTTGTGTACATCAAACATCCCCACACTTGAACATTGCTTGTCCTCAAGCAATTTATTTATAAATATTCTCTAAAAACAACAAGTTTGGATTATAGTTTAAACATCACCTAAAAGAGTTCCAAGATAATGGAAAAATAACCAACCTTAAATCATCGGAATATATGTAGTGATAAATGAAAAGGAAATTTTGTTTTTATGAGCTTATGTTTATGAAGAACGTCATGTTCTCACAATGTTCACTCACACTCAGTTTTATATCTAATCAAACCTGTGATGTATGTATGTGAACACTCTTAATCAATATGTAACCTGTGATAAATAAGCTTGTAACAAGTTCAAGTCTCCACCATTTAGAAGGGTTGCATAAATCAGAAGGTAATAATGGTTGGTTTTGGGTAAGTAGGGGTATTTGGTAGTGGTGGTTCGAGGGTTTAGGTTAATGATGGTGAGAATGGTAAATACAACTTCGTGTTGATCATCGGGAGTCTTAAGATGTCTTCAATGGTTAGCTTTTTCTCCCAATTGCTGAAAATATTATTATTATTATTATTATTATTATTATTATTATTATTATTATTATTATTACTAGTTTACAAACCTAATGACTCTGTTAAGGTCAGATCGTCAAGACCAGTTTTGTTGAGGATGTGGATAAGTTCTTCCTCAATCCTGTTCTGAACATAACTTCCAATTCTAGTGGATCGTTCGGCTTTGAGCCTAATTGCCCCCACCCTCATTAGTTCGGTATATTCATGCTGAGACTAAGTTTGACTTTTCTACATCTCCCTTCGTGGGACCAGTTTCCGCAACCTAAGCATCGTTCGTATCTTTTTGCTCGTCTTTTCATTGCGCTTTTGGAAACTCCACAAAATGGTAGCCTTTGTTCGTCTTGGTGCCACTTTTTCCTCACCTCATTGCTAAAAAGAAAGATTATCTCCCTAAGTTCTGGAGGCAACCTAGGTTTTGCTAAATGTATTTAGCAAAGGAAATTGAAATCGAAAGAATGCATTTCCAGAACTTTAAGGTCAGCCACTAAAAGACCAGTGTTGTATTTTACTGGTGAGATGGATAAAGTTGTGAGGTTTTGGTTAAGGTTTTGTAATTTGGGGAGTGGTTTGAGTGAATTGTGATACTATTACCTTCTTAATTATACAATGCTTCGTTCGGTCTTGAAATGTATATTTGCGACAAGTTCTAAATCATACGAAACATGTGACTCACTCAAATCTTCCGAAAAAATATATATGGCATGAGGTTTTATCTCGCAGTAACGGAGGAATTTGGTATAAACGCCATATTTTGCATAAATTTATGCTCAGTTTTACAAAATTTATTTCTACTTTTTCACTTTTCTTTGGTTATAATAGATTAGAAATTGATTATTTGCAAAAAAATTTCTTCGATTTAGGTTTTGCTGTAAAAATAATCTTTGTTTGCTGCAAAAAATATTTTGTTAATTAGAAAATTTTTATAATTATTTGAGCAAGTAATTGGTCAAGTAATTCCTCCTCCCCACACTTGAATCTTACATTGTCCTCAATGTGCAAAGATTCATTGAAAGATTAAAATTTTAATCAAGTATGGTGGGTTAAAATGGAGAGGTACTTCCCTACGGGCTAACGAAATTTCGACAGAGCGTCCCCTGTTTATCGTCCGTTTTCCTGTTTTGTACCTGTAGAATACAAAACTGCAAAACAGTCACAAACAACCAAGCGTAGTTTGCTGAAAATTGGGTATGAAATCATCCATCCCTTGCCCTCACAAGATAAATAAGTACCTACTAATAATGTTTTTGCACCCACGACCATAAAAAGTGTCCAAACAAACAAACAAACAAACAAACAAACAAGTAAACGACGGATTGTAAATTGTTCAAACAGACATAATAATAAAAGTGTCATGAAAAAACTACCAACCCATGCCCATGCCCGTACCCGACATACCAGTGTCGCGGCTCATCAGTTACCCGTGTCCAGGTCAAATGGTCCCCACTACCTGTCCATGCGATAGCCCAACTGATCACTCTCTCGCCTCGTCTCTGCATATTCGGCTGCTCGTTGTGCATCGGAGGCAGCCATCTGCTCTGTGATCCTGCCAAATGAGCTGGTGGTTCTTTCTGAGAACTGATCAATTAGGCCCTATAGGCCCTCGAATAAGTATCGCTATCGTGTGACGAACTGGGGCAGGCCCCTGATGAAGATGGGCCTCCTCTCTGATGGTAGGTGCGGTGGTGGTACTGTCTGGGTGGTGATCCTCTCCTCTCGGGCACATCCTGGAGTAACATCTATGCTGGGTCTTCTGGGTCCCACACCTAGTTATACTAATCATAGAATCTCCACACATCTGGGTTTTGATCGATTCGCTGAACCATCTGCATGCTAATACAATAATTAAGGGTTAGAGCAATCGAATCTGGGCTTCGGGTACCTTCCCTGTTTACACCATAAGCTTCATAGAGGTTGTAGATCCACGGCCCGCCAAAGATAGGTGTGTTTCCTCTGGCATTTGCATTTGTTGTGAACAACTTGCAGAATAAAAACGTGATGTTGCATGGTACGTTGTTCTTCATGCAATAAAGTGCCCACAGATCCTTTAAATTAACAACCCCTTCACTTTGACCTCTAGCAGTGACAGTGTGACTGAGCAAGCGGTGAATGTATCTCATAAGTGGGTCACGTAGTGTCATGCTTTTTGAGACACTTGCATTATAGTCTTCTGTACCATAGCTCAGTTGTTCCCATGCTTGTAACCGTGTGCTCCCAGCCTCAGTATCATCATCACCGTCTTCGTCTGTAAAGGTTGTCTTTGCTTCAAACCAAATTTCTCTGTCGGTTTCCGCTGCCATGTATATTCCCAGATCAATCCCAAGTTGGGTGAAAGAAGTTGTATGCCATTCACCCCGGCATCTGAATTCAACGGCGTCCTCATCCCACATGTCTGGATTCTTGGTCTTTATATGGAAAGAAGCTAAAAATTCCTTTGTCAGTTCGGTTATAGCCTCTCCTGTTTGACCAAGAACCCGTCTCCAAAGTCTTTTCACAATGGCCTTGTACCGGTTCCATTGGTTGACTTGTTTCAATGTGTCTTTGCATGCATAGAAGTTCGCTTCTGGAAATCGACGGTTAAGGTAGGTTAATCTTGTGTTGGCCCGTCTATTCCTTGCATCACGCCCGGGAAAGACTAGGAAACCGGGTGTGTCATCCCCATACTCGGCCATCTGCAATTAGTATCCAAATTAGTCGAAAAACTATAAAAATTTATAATGTGCTGGAACATAGAGTAAAGCACGGTGGCGTGCTTTTAAAAGCACGGTACCGTGCTGCTCAAGTTCGTCAGTTCCTACTGATTTTGACTTTTGGTTGACTAAAAGGTGACCACGAGTCGTGTTGTTTGAAGCACGGTTCGTGTTTTTAATCCTAATTTTGACTTTATCCAGATTCGAACCTTCGTTTCTAACAGGTTATATCATTTGGGTTTATTAGTTTGTTGGATATCCAACCCAAGATCCAAACCCGAATGGTTCCTTTCAATCAATCTTTAACAAACAACTATTTAACAATTCATCACCATAAACTAATAGACTAACCCATATAATTTTCGGGTTTAGACCCGATTTAATCAATTTGAGAGATTTTAGGGTTAAACTAAACTTAGAAAGATGAATTTGAACAATATAATCGCTAAATTAACATACCTTTAGTTTGAGATTGAAATTCGATGCAGAAATTAGTGAAATAGGGGAGTGGTCGGCGGTTCTTGTTTAGGGACGAAGTTGGTTTTAGGGTAGAATGGTTAGAAAAGTTGTTTAAATAATTAAAAATTCGTAACTGCACTGAACATAAAAGCACGGTGCCGTGCTTTTGGAAGCACGGTGCCGTGCTGCATAATGCAGACAATTTCTTTTTTATTTTACTGTTTATTTGATGAGCTGGTTCGTTTTTAACTAATTTTCTTTATAGGTTAGTATTAAGACAGTAATTAAAAGTCCTAAATTTCATTAAAACATAAAACATAATTAAACATAGTAAAATGAAAAGTACAACAATCCTAGACCTTAACACATAACACAAGCAGGAGCAACTTCAACATAAAACAAAGTCGGAACTTCAACGACCACCATTCCCGAACAGGTCTTGAATGTGTGGTGGGGCTCGCTTAACTTCCAAGAGCTCGGAAAGCTTTTTGTCGAGCTTTGCGATCTCCCGGTTGAGAAAGTTGAGCTTGGAAGCCACATCCTTTTTGGTGGCCATCCACAACATGGAAGTTTTCAAACCGAAGTAGTTCGACTTTGTTGATTAGCTCGAGTACGCGAGCTTCAGTTTGGATGTTGCTTTCGGCTTGGTCTCGTATGATGCATTGTAGCCTCATGACCTCCTCCTCAAGGTTTGAGGAAGAATCATGTTGCTTGTCTTTCCTCACTTGTCTCCATTCAACTTTCTTGCTTTCCATTTCAGTAATTTTGTGTTTGGTGTGAATGGAATAGTGAGTTTTTGCATGCATTATATAGAGACTGGAGAATCGAACATGGCCCCGTGCCTTTGGAAGCACGGCCCGTGCTGCTAGGGGAATAAATGTTTGTAAGTCAGAGAATTGTACGGAGTCAGCGTGTATCATGCTGAAGATTCTAGGGTGACCATGGCCTCGTGCTTTTTGAAGCACGGCCCGTGCTCTTTGGTATTGAGATTTTCTTTTATTTTCAGCAAAACGCGAGAGCCGGAATTTTTAGAATGATGTTTAGCATGTTATTTTAAGAGTTTGGTCATCTTAAAATTACTTTTCATTAAAATTAAAGGTCCTAAAACAAATACGGAATAAGCCCGGTTTTCCTAAAAATATGAAAATATTCGGGTTAAGCCCGAATTCCTAGCACAATGTGTGTAATGCACTTTTTTACACATGAAAACAGAAAATTAAGTTTCCTAGATTTCTCCGAAATGTTCTCCTCCGCTGAATGGCCCTAGTGGTGGAAAGTACGTGAAACCAAGAACTTGAAACTGGAGTTGTTCATTGATGTTTTGAAGTTCTATTTTCATGTTTTTCACTGATTCGGTAAGTTGAACGAGGCGCATCTCAACAAGGAGATTCATTTCGGTGAGTTCCTTGACGAGTTCTTGAAGTTTCAATAGAAGCTCGGTTTTGGAAACATGGTGAGCATCGTTTCTCGGTTGTCGAGGAACGGGAATCGCTTCGCTCATTTCAGTAGGCATGTTGAATTTTTAGAGAGGGGTGAATTGGTTTTGGTTGGTGCAAGGAATGCATTGGTAAGAGGTGTCTTTTATAGCCAACCAGATACTTAAGCACGGCCCCATGCTTTTGGAAGCACGACCCGTGTTTTTACTCTGACAATTCTGTTACAAACCAGTCTGACAGAGATTTTTGCAGCGAAGATTCCGGTCCGCAAATTTTGGCATGACACTGTGCTTTCTAAAGCACGCCCTTGTGTTTTGATTTTATATATATATATATATATATATATATATATATATATATATATACAAGGCCTAGTTTGTGAAGGTCTTGGTCAGACCTTGTTTCCTTATAATCTATTTAGGGAGTTGGAGGATTACTACCTTCGAAACTTCTTCAAATGGTCCATCGATATATGGTTTTAATCGATGTCCATTGACTTTGAATTTTTGGCGGCTAGAATTTGAAATCTCGACTGTCCCATAGTCTGATTCAACTATGTATGGGCCTGTCCATCGTGATTTCAATTTTCCTGGGAAAAGACATAAACGTGTGTTGTATACCAGTACACGATCGCCAACTTGGAATTTCTTGTTTCCTTTTAAATGGGCGTCGTGTAAACGTTTAGTCTTTTCTTTGTAAGACCAGGAATTTTCATATGCCAATTTTTTTAGTTCTTCGAGTTCATGGATTTGATCTTCCCGGTTTATACCGGCGGACATTAGATCGAAGTTCACTGCTCTGAGAGCCCAGTAGGCTTTGTGTTTTAATTCTAATGGTAGATGACATGCTTTCCCATAAACAAGTTTGAAGGGTGTTGTTCCTATGGGGGTTTTGTAGGCTGTCCTAAGGGCCCACAAAGTGTCATCTAACTTTTCTGCCCAATTTTTGCGATTCATTCCTATAGTTCTTTCAAAGATCTTTTTAATTCCTCGATTTGAGACTTCTACTTGCCCACTGGTCTGAGGATGATATGGTGTTGCCAAAAGGTGGTGAACTCCATATCACGCTAAGACTGTGTCCATTAAAGTATTACAAAAGTTAGTACCTCTGTTGCCGATTAGGGCTTTCGAAGTATCAAATCGTGAAAATAACTTTTTCAGAAATCTTACTACAACCTGAGCGTCATTAGTGGAAAAATCTTGAGCTTCTACCCATTTAGACACGTCGTCGACTGCTACTAGTTTGTACTTATTTCCGAATGAGTTAGGAAATGGACCCATGAAATCTATTCCCCATACATCAAAGACTTCACAAATTTGAATGCCTTTCTGAGCCATCCTTATTCTTGGCTGATATGTTTCCAGCTCTTTGACAAGCATCACATGCTTGGATCAAAGCATGTGTGTCTTTGTATATGGTGGTCCAGAAAAATCCTACATCATACACTTTTCTGACCGTAGTGGCGGTACCGTGGTGTCCACCAGTGGATCCTTCATGGCAGTGTTTGAGAATATCTAAGGTTTCTTTTCCTGCTACACACCTACGAACAACTTGATCGGCACCTATCCTATAAAAGTAATGGTCTTCCCAGAAGTAGAACTTATAGTCGGAAAAGAATTTCTTACGTTGTTGATGAGTAAGCCATTTTCTTAGGATTCTACATACAAGCTAGATAGTTTGCGAAGTCGGCAATCCAAGGACTTTCGTCTTCTCCTACATGAGTGCTACATGACTGCTTGAATATGCATGAGAACTTCATGTGGAAAATTATCATTGATAATTTCCTTGTGATGCTCTTCTGAAACTAGGCATTCTAAGCGTGAGAGGTGGTCTGCGGCTACATTCCCTGCTCCTTTCTTGTCTTTAATTTCAATTTCAAATTCTTGGAGTAGTAGGACCCATCGAATAAGTCTAGGTTTGGCATCTTGCTTGTTGAAAATGTAACGTATTACGGCATATTTTGGCATTTTAGCGATGGCTTCGATAAAAGGGATGTTGATATGGAGTTGTTTGAAGAGTTCTAAAAACTTCCCGTACAAAGCTTCCAATCGTTCCTGCTTCAGCCATCCAGGGTATGGTATAGGTGGAATATAAGTTCGGACTGGCTCCTTGGGTTGTATGGTGCCCGTTGGGATCAGTCTTTTCTGCGTTTTATCGTGGGATTCCTTTTCCATAACTGGTTCTGGAGTTGGTGAACCAACAGTGGTTGTACCACTTCTGAGTGCAACAGCATTATGGTGATTGTGTTGCTTGGAAGAGCGTCGAGTGGTCTTTCGGATAATTGTTGGGCAATTTGGCCGATTTGAGTTTCTAGATTCTGTAATGATGCTTGTTGACTTTTTAGGTCGGCTTCATGTTTCAATAATACTCCACTGATATCAACGGCTCTTGAATCGGCCTTCTTTTCTGCTTCATTTGTTTTGGTCATGGTTTGTATCAGCAATTCTTCCATCTTTGAGTAGCTTGGGTTTTGATGGCTATTGGAACTTTGATATTGAAATTGGGGTTTTGGTTGGAAGGGTTGATTCGTAGGTCTTTTTTCGAATCCTGGTAGGGGTTGATTGTTACATCCGTCTTTCCAGCTGAAATTCGGGTGGTTTCTCAATCCTGGATTGTAGTTATTGCTAAAAGCGTTTTTCTGTCGAGCGATGAAATCGACTTCTTCCATGGCCATAATGACTTGTTTACAGTCACTAGTCTTATGACTTCCTCCACAAGTGTCACAGGTGAGTCTGGTTTTTGATAGCTTGGCTTGAAGTTGTTCGAATTTTTTAGAAAGGGCTTCAAGCTGTGATGTGACAAGAGTGTTGGAATCCACGTGGTGTATTCCTTTATGGGTAGGTGTAGATCTTGGTGGGTTGTAAGTGAAACTCTTCTTTTCAGCTCTCTCCAGGACTTCAAATGCTTCGTTATGTGATTTGGATCCTAGGTCTCCACCGGCGATTTGGTCGATTGTCTGTTTGTTTTGACTGGATTGTGCGTCAAAGAAAGTTTGTACTTGTAACCATACACTCAGTCCATGATGTGGGCATCTTCTTAGAAGACTTTTGTATCTCTCCCATGCTGTGTGTAACGACTTATCATCATCGGTCCGGAATCCTGTAATGCTGGCTCGATATTTGGCAGTTTTATCAGTCAGAAAATATTTGAGGAGAAACTGTTCAACCATCTGGTCCCAAGTAGTGATGGAACCAGAGGAAAGAGATTCTATCCATTCCAGGGCTTGCCCCCTTAGAGAGAAAGAAAAGAGTTTGAGTTTGATTTGATCGTCTGAACAGTTTTGTATTTTAAAGGTTCCACAGATTTGTAAGAATCGAGATATATGGGAAAGAGGGTCTTCTTCGAGGAGACCATGAAATTGAACTGAATTTTCCACCATATGAATGGTGCTTAATTTGATTTCGAAATTGTCGGTGATTTCGGGTGGAGCCATTCCATTGCCGTAGGCTTCGAGAGTTGGCTTGGCACACTGGCTCATGTTCGGCTCATTGTTCTGTGCCGCCATCAATTCTTCAGTATGATTTTCTCCTGATGTGGTGGCGTCTACTGGCTCGTCTTTGATTGCTTCGGCGGTTTCTGCAGTCCGTTTACGGGCTCGTCGACGAAAGAGTTGTTTCGGTTCAGAAATTGTAAAACAAGCTCAGGCTCAAAAGTAGAAGACATAAATGGGACTAAATCAAAGTTAAAACTAAAGTAAAAGTTAGTTAAAGTTAAACTACACGTTAGCTAAACTATTTTAAAGTTAAACTAAAATCTAAGTTAATTAATGCTAAAGTAAATAAAGGTTAAAATTATGCTAGCCGTAAAATTATATAGTTTAATAAAAATAAAATAGAAGTTAAAAATTTATACAGTTATATACAATGATTAAATTAAAACTTGGATCGTTCTTATAAACGTACCGTGTCCTTGGCAACGGCGCCGTAAGTGTGGTGAAATATAAAAGATCGGATAATTTAAGATTTTGCACAAGATCGTGTTTTAAATTTATAAAAGTGATTTCTACGAAGATTAAACACACACAAAATAGGCAAGTGTACCTATCGTATACGTAGAATAGTATTGGTAAGAACCAAGTATCGATCCGTGAACACAAATGTTTCTAATAATAAATCGATGTTTTACTTTAATCGGAGGTTTTAATCATTTTGGGGTTAATTTTTAAACTTTTTATAAAATATAAATACTTATATATAATATACTAATGGGAGAGCTCGCGCGTTGCGACGGGTTTATATCGGTGTTGAATAGAATGTGTGTCAAAACATAGATAAAATATAAGCATGTGACAATAATATTTAAAATATATTTATAAATTTTAAAAAAGTAAGAATGGTCGTTCGAAAAACAATTTCCTTCACACACAACTTTATGATCATCTGATATTAACTGAAGCAGAAGTCAACGGAGTTTTTTACTACAAGAATCTCTATAATTCATATCCTGAGTCAAACTTCTTCAATGTGTAGGCCTAATGAATATATAAAAAACATTAAACAAGTAATAGATTTTAGTATCAAATATTAAACATAAAACATATAAGCTAAAACAGTCATTTATCAGAAAGTTAAAAAAAATTAAATATGTAAACAGTTAGGTGTCCATAGACACTAAACAGAGCAGCAAATAGTTTATCAGTGAGCTACAAAGAGTTAAAAGTCATCACATAAATGAAACTGCATCAAATGAATTCAGTAATGAA
This sequence comes from Bidens hawaiensis, assembly GCF_021521415.1. Classification (NCBI taxonomy): domain Eukaryota; kingdom Viridiplantae; phylum Streptophyta; class Magnoliopsida; order Asterales; family Asteraceae; genus Bidens; species Bidens hawaiensis. The sequence continues at coordinate 165,199 of NW_027496006.1, forward strand.
AGAAAAAACGAGAAGCAAATAGATAACATCATAATTAGATTAATAACACACGTAAAAATGAAATAACACATGCATATAAAGTCAAAATTAGATTGGTTTGTATGTACATCAATGAGTCAATAGAAATGTTGACCAATCCAATGAGTTGATAAGTAAGACAAATTATAGTCGTCAAGTTACTAAGACTGTTTAGCAGGAAAAAAAAAGTCCTGCCTTTTAATTTTTGATATTGTTTTACCCATTAATGAAACCAAAAGCTGACCCGTTACAGAAGTTGACCCATTAGTAAAAACCTTCTTTCACCCGTTACCCGTTAATAAAAAACCTACCTTACTCGTTAATGAAACAAGTTGTCCCGCTAACGGGTTAAATTTGACCCAATGATAAGAACTTTGTTTTACCCGCTAATGAAACAAAAAGTTAACCCATTACAGGGTTAAATTTGAATAGTTAATGGTATGCTAGTATAAATGATCAAGTATATGGGTTAATATAAAACTGTAAAATAGGTAAATTGTACTTGTATTTTCTTTGTCAAAGTCATCAAGTCGACATCGATACCATACGCAAAAGTATACTAACCATTTGAATGAAGAATTTTGAACATAAAATAATTAGTTAATAATATAGAGCTACCTTTTTCTTAGTTTGAAGAGGCTCTTCAGCTGCGTTCAACAGCGCAACCGAATCATTATGGGTGTCGACAAAAAAAATGATCTTGATCACATCCTGTGAATTAAAAAAAATTGGTCAACCTCATAAAGAAATTAGAATCTTAAACTATTAATACCATTTTGGAGATAATGTTTTCTTCGCCATGTTGTTCCTGTCCTTTTATGTGAGGATCCGCCAACCTTGGACAATGATTTAGTTAAACGTGTTCACAAAACTGTTAGAAATATTAATGCACATTTTGAAGTAAACTAACCATTCATATCAGGTGGTTTCATATACTTTCCTCCAAGGCCCGAGCAACCTAAAACCAAGTTTATATATAGCACAGCAAAAAAGGAATCGAGTTCAAAACCAACCAGAGCAATTTGTAATATCATGAACCACTGATTGTTGCCATGCTATGCAAAAATAATAATAATAATAAAATAATAACATAAAAGGGGTACAACACTACCGTGATGTCACATTTCCCCTTCATTGCACACTGTCAATCTTTACACATTACTTGCAGGCCGCCCACTCGTTTCCCTAGATCTGTCAAAGTTTGAAAGATCTTATGTTAGTGGTTTGGTATAAAGTTTTTTTAAAAGGCTAGAGTTTGCAAGCAAAAAACACATGTAGCCAACAATGGTATGTTGAGGATCTGTAAAAGATTAAAAAATCAACTAAATTGTGATTGAAATTAATAAATGTCAAAAACAAAAGTAAAAACGCTACTTCATACAATATAGCCAACAATGTGTGTATGTATGCATATAATCTGGCTTAACCTTTGTTGGTAAATGAGTTTGCACACTAAATATGATCAAACACCACATTTCGGCTTAATATATGAGCTGCAAGATGCAGCAGATACAGAACTGCCAGCAATTTGGGTTAAACTATATCTAAAGTGCAAGTTATATGCAGAGTATGTAAAAAATGACTGTAATGCCCCTAATACACAATTTTCTAACGGTTAAGAGCAGAACAAATGCTGCATAAACGGGATACCAACTACCAAGAATCATTTTTAAAAAAAGAGTCATTGGTTCTCTAAGGTGGGTATCAAAGAATTACATTAAACTATATGCAATTTTTAGTTAACTACTATCTTGGTTTTTTCATTGTGTCATTTCGCTTAGCGGAATGTCTAAAATGCATGCCATAGACACACTGGTGTTATGCAGCAGCTTGGTGTTATAACAACCAGCTTCCTTTTACATTTCTGTTAAATTACTACAATGGTTCATACAAATTGGTCACTTGCTCCTGAATTGCTAAAGTTCGTTATGTATGCATGTGTTTATGCAAATAGATAAGTTTAATCCCAAATCTTGTTAGTGAAGGGAGCCTTTTGTTATAATATTTTTTTCCCAAAAATCGGTCAACGCATAATAGGAGTATGTCTGCAGATCTGAACTCATAATCTAATTGTAAAGGTCTACAGCCCACTTGATTTTATGCTTTAATTCTTGATCATTACCTTTGGACGGCTTTGGTAGTGTAACTATGGAACTTGTTTTATAGAAGTAAGTGAAATATAATGGCACGTACACCCTTAACATATGAAATGTTGGGGGTCAAAAGACTATAAGGTCTTACTAAAGAAACTACTTTTGAGCAAACTGATGAACAAAAACATTTAAATGCAATAAGAAGTGACCCAATATTAGAAAACACAAACGGGTCTTACTTAAACATATGTGAATCTATAAAGTAAATGAACTCTAAAATCAGAATTAGACAACCGAACAAGAGAAATAACAACTATGTTCACTGTCAACATGGATAAAAGATTTTACCAATTGATGATGCTGTTCACCACCGTGCATATTCACATAGTACCATTATCAGCGGATGACCAACATGGATATCATATTCGTTTGTTGCCACTGTCATCATCACCCATGCTCATCTAAACTGAAAATCACCGTCGAATCTTATTGTTAGATATAAAATTAGGGCAAATGGTTTAACTTGAAAGAAAATATAACAAATATAAATTAACAAAATTGGGATTCAAAAAAATTAAAGAAATTGGAATGTAACCAGGCTAATTAAACAGAGATAATGCTCGTTGTTCAAAGGCTCTGTGAAAGCACTGACATCCCTCATTACACCATGTTAATGCCAAATACAATTAGTACATAGTCTAACCTAACTAATGTTAGCAGGAGATCGATTAGAATTGATAGTGTTTTAGGGCTTCTAATTGATTTCATATATAGTAGTAATCATTGAGAAGAATCATACCTAATCGTTAAGACCATAAGCCGTAGTGGGCATGGAGGCGCCGCAGGGGAGGAGCCACTTGACTGAATGTGTTGAAACAGAGCGGTGGCTGAATTTAACAAAGACACAAATTAATGATGTAAGTGGTAAAAATCATGATAGTGTAAACATAAAACAAAAAGTTTGTAATAGAAATTGAAATGTGATCTGCCATAGGTATCTTCTATTAGTCAATTAAAAACAAATCAAACTCAGACCAACAAAACTTCAATCAATTATAGGTCAAGAAAAATTGAATCCAACAAGAACATAAACATTCTGGTGAATACCTACAAAATCTGAGGTGATGATGAAACAACGAGCGGTCGCCTTGTAGACCAAGAAGTTCGTCTTGTGGAAATCAAGAGGGAAGAGGAGTGAGATTTGGCGATGAATGATGGGGTGAGGGTCGTATATGATGAAATTGGAAATGAAACGGACGATTTAATGCAGGCAACGGTTCAATTGCTTGAATTCGTCGGAGATCGTTGAATCTAGTCGGAGACTTAATGGACAATTCAATTTTACGGTGTCTCTATTATTATTATTATTATGTAATATAGATAGGTGACCAAGACGAGAAATTCTAATAAACAAGTAGTTCAATTATATGAAGGTTACCATCTAAGATCAAGAATTCATTCCATTTTACCATTGATAATTAATATGTAAACATGTGATAAACTAGGCGTAATATTATATGATAGATAGCTCCTCATTTCTAAGAGAGCATCTATGACATAAAAGAGAGTATCATTAAAGTCAACCATTTCCTAATGTCATGTTACCTCGAGAATGTCAATTTAAGTTGGCAAGTAGTTTCGTAAAATAGAAAAATTAGGATTGGTAAAGTAGAAAAATTAGATATTTGATTTCTCAAATATCAATTCTAACAACTTCGGGTGGTTATAGTTTATCACATAACCTCCCATTGGTTGATTTAAGTAGGTTATAATTGCATATTCCGTTAACATATGATTTCTTTAACTAGCATGATATCCTAAGCAATTGCGTTAGCGATGCCATTTTCGGATTACCAAAACTTAGAGAAATAGATCATAACTTATATCTCATCATTTCTAAGTACAATATAAGGATCCATGTTTCGATAAGTTATCAAAGTATTTCTATCTTTCAAGAACATGAATCGATCATGAATGATTGCCAATAGAATTGACAATCACCAACTTTGAATTGTTGAATTAACATGATGAAACATTTCTCATCTAAAGATAATTGCAAGATAACCATGAACTCTACTAGACTAAACCACATGTTCTATATAATTATCAAGTAAAACAAAGCTTCTTCTTAGATATTAGATGGTAAATGGAGTTTAGCTCATAATGAGCATAGTTATGAACATTAGAATGGATGATAATAGCAAACACATGATTAAACTAGAACAATCTAACCAAATGTGGATGAATCTTCTTTCTTAATGATGATGATGATGATGGTTGATGATGATGACCTCTAAGCTATATATATATATATATATATATAAGCCAAGCCCTACCTTCAAGTAAGTCATCGATCATTCAGTTGAAAGATTAACGTACTACTTAACAAACTAATAATAATCAAGGTATACTAATAAGTAAGCAACAAAAACAAACAAACAAAGAGTAAAACCAATATATGAATTTTATCCAAACAAGCCTCGTCAAGCCTTAACTGTAATGAGTCTTTTGGACTTATTTAAAGTTTTTGTATCATAGACAATTAAACAATTTTATCATAGACAATCAAACCGAATTGGAGAGAGCCAAAACTCCGTCACCTATCGAACGGTTGTGTTCCTCGTGCGACATTATTGAAATCAACATTTAAATAAGAGAAACAACTATAGGTCCAAAGTGGGTACGTTTTCTCAAATAAACACGATTAAGTTATCAAGATCATATAAAAATCATCACATTTTGCATCAGAAATTAACATCAATTTCGTCACATTTTGGTTCAAGCAAATTATCAAACAGCTTGTGTGCACATTGTACAGCAGGCAATTAGATTAAATATAAAACTATTATTAAGGAGTCGGTTTGAACAAGCAATCACCTGAATACGTTGAACCAAATTAAACCAAACTGCAAAAGAACATAAATCTCTAATTAGTTCACAACCTCACAGATTATAGATGTTGATCGATTTGTAATATAATCGAAAAAATAAGAGCATAATATCTAATTCGTTCACAAACCCTAACTCATTCACAACCTAGCCGTTCAAACCCTAAGAGCAGAAAAATCGAGGAATCGACAGGAGGTAAGGAAATAGAAGAGCAAAAGTATATTACGAAACAGAAATTGTACCTGGAAATGCTTTGTATCGGGTAGAAATCGAGAGCGAGGATGATGGTGGTGGTGGTGTGCGTGAACAACCGCAGAGGAGAAAGGAGGAGGAGAAGGGTAACCATGTCAATTTTCTCATTCAGCGATATATTTTAGCTGAATGGGAAAGATGTCATTCAGCCATTCAGATGCTACCATTTTTTCAACCAAACAGTCTGAATCTTAACGAATAAGACCTAGATGTCTGAATGGTTTCATTCAGACACAAAACGAACAGGCCCTAAACCCGATCTAGCTAGATCTTAAAATCTCTAACGAACCAAACATGAACGTACAAGCGTTTTATTTAAAACGTACCTTGAATCGATTTAGATCTTGAACGTTTTCTTGTTATTTGAATGCAAGAATCATTCAACCAACTTTGATCTTGTCCTTGAATCTCAAAATATGGAGTGTGTGTATTTGAAGGTGTAGGTGAAATGGGTGAAGTAAGTGTGGTTTAGGGTTTATGAAGGTTTAAGGTATTTATATACCTCAAGCCCATGAACCTAAGCCCATTTTTAACACATCCCTCAATTTCATATTCATGTAAAGCCCTCTCTCTAACTATCTAACCAATTAAATAATTAACCACTTTTTTTATAATAAAATCCCCATTTTTTTTATTTTCTCAAAAATTAGGTCGTTACATCAACCTTGCTTTATTTTGTTAACTAACTCAGTCTAAATCTTTTCTTTTATTTTTATTCTTATTTGATATTTTTTTTAATTTTCAATATTTACTTTTTGTCTTTTTGTTTAAATGTGTTCATTGTATGTATTTGAAAGAACTTAATCAACATCGATCGAGTTTGTGTTAAATAACCACCGCAACGTTTACATGTTATATCATATTTCTTATATATTTTTATATCCAATCAATCCATACCAAAATATTCTTTTTTTTATCAGTCAACTTGTCACACCCCAACCTACGACGGAAATGCCGGGGCGTGAACTGATTGTCACAGCTCTCAAGGTACTATCATGCAAGATTAATAAATGACAATATCTATTTAACTTATTTAAATAAACAATTACAGTTAAGTACATCAAGTATAAAGAAACTACAACCATGATTAATTAAGTTTGTATCCTAAAAGGCATCTCTACGTGATCTTCATCATGCTAAACAACCAAGCTGATAACCTGTAAATGCGTATAAAATATATTTTTTGTCAACAACACATTTGAGTGAGTAAAACACCAGTTTAAGACACAACAGTGATAATGTATAATAAATAAAGAAAGATGCAAGCTGTTCCTGTGAGATAAACAGTTAAACCATAGCACATACACAAACAATCAACCATAAAGAAAGGGCTAAACCGTTGCAATGCGAATGGGCATTGGTTACCAAAAATGAGGTGTCGGTGGAACCATTGTCAATGCGTCGGACGCTGGCAACTACGACGGTCGTATGATCATACTAGACTGAGAATATGTTGGACCTCTCCGAATGCGATTCAAGTAAGCAAGTAAGCAAATAGAAAATTAAGTACAAACTGATATACACACAAGGATTAAACAGTTGCGGTTTTGTATACTAGATAAATAGATAAACACTGTAAATACGCATAAGTCCCCAAAAGAGTTTAAAAGAAGTAAAAAGGGGAGTGATTACTCACCTGATTCGGATGAACGAAATTAAAATGATGACTATGTGAGGAAAATAAATCATTCGAGATATACCGTAAAGGATTCCTAGTTAAATAATGGTAATAAGATTAATTATACAGATATAACATGATTTAATAAATTAAGGTTTTGATGCGATTTGAGTTAGGTTTGGGATTGTAATGTTATTGATTGAACGATTGGTTTCTACGGTTATTATTATTGTAAAACCATTATTTAGATATAAATGAGATGTAATTGATAATGTAAAAATTAAAAATAAATAAATATAATTAAATATATAAATAATTTTGATTAAATACAATATGAGATTTACATATAATATTATTGAAAAGACACAATAAAAATAATACATATGATAATAATAATTATAATATTTAAATAAATATTTATTTCGAGTCTTGGGTTAAATAAAATAATACACACATATATATAGCGCACACACATATACGAAAACTTGAATCAAAATTAAATGACGAAAGCGTAAACTCTAATATGCCGGTTTAATAAAACATTATTTATTGTTATTAATATGAACCATATTAATTAAGATCCTTTAAAAAACAATTAAATAAAATAAAAGAAAACCAAAAACAAAAACCGCCTCTACCCATAATCGAACCCGGGTAGATGGCCGGTTAACGAGAGTCTTGCACCCACAAACAACCAGTTGAGCCAAGCGATCAGTTGGATAAAGAATAAGAAAGATAAATTAAATACAGCAACCCAGATAGCCCAAATTCCTACAAACCCTAATTTTCAAATCGTTCATTCTGTTTAATGTTAGTTTGATTAACCAAAGGGCTACTGTAATACGATGGACTACGAACAAGTTGCATAAATTAATTACCTCAAACACTGACTAATCGAGTGTTTGCGGGTGTAAGATGATGACGAACAGGTGTTTGCGGGTTACAAAAATCCAATTAATCAGAGGGCTTAGTTGGCTCTAGGTAGGGCAAGATGTGGGTATGATTAATTGTGATAATACGATCGTTATAATGCATATTATGAAATGGGTTAAAAATGGGTTGTAATATGAGCAAGTCGTATATACTCTGATTGAGTTTTCCTAATTATTTATGTCGGTTAAGCCGAATATGGTATGAAGATCAATAATCCCAAATCATTTCCAAGTTAAGAGCGAAGATTTAGCTTCAAGAAACTAAACGGGTCATCGTGTATGGGTTAACAGATCTGGACTTGAAAACGGGTTTGGGTCCTAATTGAATTATAATATAATTTAAATCTATATTCAATTTGCATATTGGTCCTTGTAGTTTAGGTGTGGATATAAAATAGGTTAAAACTTTAAGTTTAGGGTAAAAAGTGTAATTCATTGAAAGTTATTTATTGTTAAGTAAGTATATATAATAAAATATTAATAAATCCATAACTGCGATAATTTATTGATTAAAAGTTTCCCGAAAACAAAAACGGGTCGGGTAAAGGATATAAATTATTAATTTGAAAAAAAAAACCCGAGTTGTTACACAACCTTTATATATTTTTGTTAACTTGTTCTAAATCTTTTCTTGTAATTAAAAAGATGTTTAATTAAACTTGACCCGCTTAAATGAACATGTTTAAAACCAAAAAAAAACAAAAATCGATAAAACCAAGACGTTGGTAAAATACAGGCATTGCGGCGACCATTAACGTGAATTCGGTCAGTATCAGCTAGGTTCGTTAGGGTACTGGAGCTAAACTTAAAATAAACATTCACAAAATGATCATATTTAATATAAAAAACAACAAAAATCGCTAAAGCCCGGGTGTTGGTAAAACACATGAGTTGCAACAACTACTCAACACAAATTTGGTATACGTTAGGTTTGTTACGGTACCGGATCTAAACCAAAAGCATAAACCTGTAAAATGAAAATATTTAAAAAAAATCAATTGAAATCAGTAAAACCTAAGCATTGGTAAAACGCAGACGTTGCGGACGGCACCGACTATTCAACACGAACATGATTAGTGTCAATTAGGTTCGTTACGTTACCAAACTAAACAAAAAAAAATCGTAAAATGAATATAACAAAAAGACAAAACAAGAATATTTGAAAATAAAAGAAATAAAAGAAAATGATTTAGAATGAGCTACTGGAAGGAAAAAAAGGTTGATTGATAAATCCCCCCCCTATATAATGAAAGAAAAAACTTTTGGACACTTGTCAGCAGAGCAGAGGAATAAGTTTACTACACAAGTCCATGTCTCTCCCTCCTTTTCCTTTGATATCTTCCTGTAGAAGTTTATTGGAAGCTTTAACCACATTTATAGCCGTCTCTTTTCTCTCTCTACTTCACCGTCTGGCGTAAGCAGATCTGATTACTTTTTCCATTAACATTCATCTTCATCTTCATCTTCATCTTCATCTTCATCTTCCATAGATGTATTGAGAAACCCTAATACACACCTCTCTCAGTTTTGATTACTTTAATTTATTTCCCAAACCTCCCTGGTGTCAATCTCAGCCTCTGTCAACACTCTTTCCCGTCATTGAGGTAAGCAATGTTATTTTTAATTACGATTTCTGATCAAATAGCCGATTATATTGCTGTTAAAAGTTAGGGTTTATGTCTAACTTTGACTATAGCCGACAATATACTTCATTATGTAGTTGTTGATATTAAAACTTAGGGTTTAGAAATTCATGGAATAGGGGTATTCTTAGACACAATGGTATCTAACTCATTCGTCTTGGCCCAATTAGGGCTAATTTCTGAGTCATTACTCAGTTTGTGTTTTTCATTGTTTACTGTATTGTTGGTGAGGTAAAACTTTGCCTTTGAATTGACCTAATTCATATGTTTGGCTTTATTGTGTACTCGAATTGCAATATATTTCAGTTTATGGCTATCTATTTGTGTTTTCAGTACCTGTATTCCATATATGTACAAATTTTCAATGATAATGGTAAGCGATAGGCATGTAAACGAACCGAATGGACACAAACAAAGCATATTCCCAGCATAATAAGCATGTTTGTGTATGCATGGTTGCGCACGCATATATGCTACATTTACTGTCACCTAGGCAAAGGGAGTTATTCAAGATGAACTACACGGGCAACTTGCAATTCCTAATATGTTTTTACGGGTCAAAAGGTATGTAAATTTATGTCAAATTTTAAGTTCAAAGAAAATTGCTTGGAATCAATAAAGTTTTCTTATCTATTATGTTATCTTTCATTGAAAACCCGAAGGCTCATTGCTATGCTAATTTAAACAGGCGGGCCAAAATATGTTACTAGCTATTTGCTATATCATGCTTTTGGCCGGTCATATGGGTATCATACCCAATTTTATGATTCAAGGTGGAGATATTACATATCATGATTGGGTGGCACATATGAAAATTTTAAAATAAAGCGGTCACATTCAGGCATTTGACTTTTTTGTTTTTGTTTCTGTTTTCAACATTCATAAGTTACATAAATGGCAATATTATCGTTGTTAGTGTCACAATTTCACTTACAATTAAGTTGTTTTAATCTGTTTACATGCCATATTGATTAAGACAGTTGGCAGTAGTATTATTGTTTGCACTTTAAATAAGTTATATCTTCTTGATTTGGAATTAGAAATAATATTTATTTATGACTTAGGTTGCAAAGGAGGTTGGTGAGAATTGGAAGCCTGATGGTTTGTTTTGCAGCCTGTTTTGGACTTGATCGACCGTAGACAATTATCTTTTATCTTGGTGATCAACATTTGCTCAAAGCTAATTTTGTTGAGATCCAAACTATGATTGATATCAAACTTAATGGTCAAAATTACAATTACCGAATCTACACTCATACACTAGAGGGGTAAACTTGGAATTTTACAAACTGTTTGGAAGGTTAAAAGGGTAATGGAGGAATTTTCAAATTTAGCATGAGATTTACTTGGATATATAGTCAGATTGAAGGAATTGGATAGAAACTGTAAGGTTGACCTTTTACCTTCATGTGTATATGATATGTTTAACACTTTACATGCATTGCTTTTTGCTCAATGAGATGTTATCAAATTCCATATTTTATAGTTTTTTTCTTTTAATCAAAACTTCAATTGCTTCCTACACACTGTTCATTTGGTTCACCAACATACATCCACCTTTCAATAAAGAAAAAAAAGGTTATTTATCAACCCTAGTTCCTTTTAATAACTTCTAAAACAATATATGATATTTCACTTAATTGTTAAAACGTTTTAAATTTCATGAATTGTCCAAAGCTACCGGATATAAATGGTATTGGAGTTAGTACGTTTTGAAGTTGATGACACTGGATATGGTATATTATTTTTATTAATGAATATTATAGGTTCTTTTTTTATCATCCAAAAAGGTTCTGCATAGCATTTGCTTACATGACATCCATAAACGTTGGGCATATTTGTTTGGTTTAAAATTCCATCTATTTTACAAGTCCACTTTACAATCTTCCTTTCTCTTGAAGCTGTGAAGAATTTTTTAGTTTTACATGCCAGAGATTATATTTATTAACATGTTTTTAATATGTTTAATTTTTTTAACCTGTGTATCACACGGGCTTATAGACTAATAAATAATATAAGAAAGAAGTTTTGGCGTTTATCGGATAGAAATATGTAACAAAAATAAATAATATATTATAGAAAAACTAGATTTAAAAGTGAAAGGGAATACAAAATGAATAGCAAACACCAAAATGGTAAATACATCTTTTTCGACAACACTTTTGGTAAATAGTTTAAAAAAAACACAAATAAAATATTTTTTGTATCTACACTAGTTTGAGAAAAAACCTCATGTGTTTTATTAGTAACTTTTTTTATTTGAATAGAAAGATGAACACCTAAATGAATTTAAATGAAAATACATATGAGAATAAAAAATTAAGACTTCAGAAAATAAAGATCAAATGTTTTCTTCGGATTTGAATTTGAAGTAAGAATGAGATTAAATGGATCATGGATAAATTGGTTAGAGAATAATGGGCTTTAACTTAAAAATAGTTTGTGCTGATTTAATTAGGTAGAAAAACATGGATTTGAATCAAATACAAATGAAATTAACGTGCTAATTGTGATAATCAAGTATAATAATTATATATATAAGTAGGGTAATTATGTAATTACATCATAGAGTAATTATGTAATTAATCTATAATGTAATTACATAATTACCCTACTTGATTCTTACAATTAACACGTTAATTTCATTTGCACGTTAACTTTCCTCGAAAAACATTTAACTCAACAGCCTTGCGTTTTTGGAAACATGTGGTTCTTGTAAATTTCAGCAAATCGTTAACCCTCCCTATTTTTAACATTAATTCACGGATACTTCCGTCTTTTTACATACTAGACGGGTGCCCGTGCGATGCAGCGGGTGTTTGAACCTATTAATCATGTACACATATAAGTGGTTATGGTTCGGTTAAAACCTTGAAATTGTTTAAATCGGTCATTGGTTTGAATTCTTTCTTTTTTTTTTCTTTTTTACTTTCTGTTTGTTAGTCGGTTTCAAAGTTTTCAAAACGTAGTGAACCGTTGGTTCATAAACCGACAACCGACCATATAAAACCAGAATAGACTGTAAATTAACCTAATTGCAATATGATTCATTTTGTAATTTTTGTTTTTATTATTTCACGTCCTAGATCTTTTATTAATATTTACTATTTATGTGGCTAAAATTATTATTTTATATTTATGATCATCTCAAGTATCATATTATGTTGGTTTTTAGTTAAAATTGATGGTCCATTTAAATTATTAATTATTTTTTACTAAATTTATTATTAAAGTTTAAACTGTGAAACCAAACTGGAACCAGGGCGTTAGTAACGATTTGGTTTCAACTTTCAATGGTTGAGTTTGGTTTTGGACGACAAAAAATCAGTATTAACGGTTGGACTCACAAGTTAACTTAAAACCTATCAAAACCGACACTGAGCACCCCTACGTAACATATTAATTTATCTAAAATGAAAAAAAATTCCAACAATATCATATCCAAATTAAAGAGAATAAAATGCTCGCTTTTTATGGTGAAATTTGTTTATAAAAATATTAGCATATGAAAAGGCTATAGTCGTTTAAAAATCATGGGTGGGAAGTTAGTTTACAAGTTAAATTAAAAACATAATATGGTTAAAGATGAGAGACCAAACTTGTAAGTTAAATGGATTGTGTTTAAAAGACATGTTTACCCTTACTAACACATGCACCTCATGCTTTAAGTGTTGTAAATTATTTAAAAATGGGTGTCTTAATTTACCCTTGTTTGGTGTATTATATATAGTATAGATTTTGATAAAAGTGATAATTGTAACCAAACCTTAAGGATAAAAAAACACCTTGAAGTCGGCCACCCCTCCCCTCTTGCCATTAACTTTGGCCAAGAAAAGAAAAGTCGAGACCGAAGTCTCGGTCGTGTGATGATTGATCATGTATGGACTCGCATCATTCAGTCATAGATACACAGTGTATTTGATAGTCGAGTCATTCGTCATATCAGTCTTGACACTTGCAACTTGACTTCTTGTATGCGTGATGAGAATCAAGAATGGTTTGCATGTTTTTCCGCCCTTTTAATTAATATTAAAACGGATGCATGGAACACAACAGATATATATCGCACTCTAAGACTAATCACGGGTCGCATGTTGTGAAAACTAACCACGGAAACCACTTATCAAAAGGCTCAAGGACAAACTGATTCAACTAAATTTTACCAGTTAGGATTTTTGCTATTTCTTGGAAAAACCTTTTTAACCATATTTCTATTATATATATGATACGAATAAATTTACTTGTAAATATGCGTTTATTGTAATATATTAGTTAGGGTTAATTGTAATTATATTATTTTTACCTAGTTGATCATCAATAATTGAAAACGTCGTGTGATTTTCATTATTGTACCGATATAAGATGACAATAAGGCTTTTCTCTATGGTGAGGGGCATCGTAGCCCCTCCACAGTGCCACTTCAGCGTCACGTGAGCACTGGGGCATCGTGTTAGGGAATGAAACCATTGCAAAGTATGAGACTTGTCCCATATCGGTTGTATGAGCAACTGATGTGGGGTTTATAAGTTAAATGAGTTCCCTCACCTATCAGACCAGTCTTTTGGGTTGAGTTCTTCTGCTTGGCTTGTAACATTGGTATCAAAGCCAACCTCGTAGTGGTGGCCCACGGAGTGGTGTCTTGGAGGAAGGAAGTCGTGACCAACAAGGACTCGGTATGTGACTATTTCTTATTTTTTCGTATTTTCATTTTTTAATGTCGGTTAGTTATGTTTGCATGTACCAAGGGTCACTATGGCTATTTTTCTATTTCTTTGGGGATTATTTTGTAACTTTGAAACTTATATTTTCTATTTATGTGAATGCCGATCTTTATTCTAGAAATCCAGAATCGGCCTTTTCCTTCAATCTCTCAAGTTCCTTCTTCTCCAAGGTTCTAACCCTATCAAGGGTATCAGAGCCGTTCCGATCTCTGTTCGGAATTACTCGCGTTATCATGACGAACACTCTCAACCAAAAGGTGGACAACACCCTCAAGAATCACGACAGGCAATCATAGAGATCCAAACAACGTTATCGACGCTAATGAAACAACATGAACAATCAGCCAAACAACAAGAAGAAATCTTGAAGGTGATTCAAGAAAAATCGGGGTAGACTAACAGCGGCGTGTTTAGTTTGGGTTCGTCGTTTTCTCCCGGTAGTGCAGACTCGAAGGGTACCTGAGCCCTGCGGATTGGGAAGGTTGAATTTTCTAGGTTTTCGGGTGAAGACGTAGAGGGGTGGGTCTATCGTTGCGAACACTTTTTCGCGATGGATGAGACTCCCGGAGAGGTGAAACTCGGATGTGATGTAAGGCCCCGATCCCGGTGCCCTACTTTGGCGTTGGATTTACTAATAAACACAATTCTAAATATCGGAGTTAATTAAAACTTTTCGCGGAATAATAAAAATCAACCATATCTTACAAACCATAGAATACCTGTCTTAAAACATCATAAATTATCTCAACATAAAACATAATATAAAACATCATGTCTTCCATCTTTAGATGGCGGCCATTCAATCCATTCCATGTGCCATTCATACGCTAGCTCTTTTAATCTATTTACATGCGTGTATACTAAAAGTCAGTCACGCTGAGTGAGTTCCAGTTAATCAGGCAACATATAATACATTCACACACTTACATATATACATATTACATACTTAACTTGTCTACCTTTCTTTCATACATGCATACATATTTTCTTTCTTTCTTTCATACTTTCATTCTTCTAGCATGTACATTACATACATAACTATCTATACGTTTTCAAGAGCATTTCGCCTTATAACCTTCGCATATATTATTAGGGTCTGCAACCCTTTAACCTTTGCAGATATTATTAGGGTCTGCAACCCTGTAACATTCGCATATATTATTAGGGTCTGCAACCCTTTAACCTTCTCATATATTATTAGAGTCTGCAACCCTTTAAGCATACCACCATACCACCATACATTATATTCTTTATATTTATATTTATATACTTTCATACATACACTTAATCCTTTCTATATCATTCATAAAATAATCACATATCATACACTTACCACTTAAGGTAAGTGTATTAACTATCACATCGAGTATGCACACGGCCCCAAAAACATAACAAGGAAATGGGGTTAGAAACTCACCTAATCTCGGTTCCTTTCAGAGTTAATGGTAACTCATTTCCTTAACTGGGCGCGGCTAACTGTATAACGATTACACGTATCAATTATCACTACCCATATCATATTTCTAGTTTTATACAGCCCTCAACGAACGAGGGTTCGGGGGCAGCTCCCTAGGCAATGGGGTCAAGGGGCGGCAACCCCTAGCAGGGTTCAAGGGGCAGAGCCCTGGCTAAAATCGAGTTGCCAGGTCAGCTTGGAATAATTTTAATTTCATTAATAAGTCTTTACTAGAAACCTCAACAGAAAACTGAAGTTTGGTCTTTCTTTCTAGGTCATTTCTCGTTTTAAACATTACCTTTCATTACTAATTATTTGTAACACCCCGTAACCGCAGCGGAAACGTAAACGGGATGCAACAGACACGTCTGATATCAACAGCATTGCTTATAAAGAAAACACCACTACATTAATTTACACCATATTACATTGTTCCGAGTTTAGTTACCGTCTAGGCGTTAGCACATAAGTTTTACCAGCAGTACATTAACATATTTAATACAAAAAGATCATTAAGCTTCCACAAAAAGCACGCATCGTCAAGCATGTAGCAATTATTCCAGTTTGAGGGTACCTAGAAAGCATGTAAAGAAAACGGGTCAACTACGAATAGTTGGTGAGTTTCACTAATTTAAATAAACAGTGACAAATCATTATAATAATCATATATTAGCGATGTAATTATGCTGAGCCCACAAGTGAAACCTCTGACTATCCACATACAACCCCGTGGCATACTCCGCCCACGAACCTGCCCCAAACCGCTATGCCTAACATTACATAGCAAAATAAATAACAACAAAATAGACATGTGCAACTGGCTGGGAAACATCAGCAAATCCATGCCGGACCAGTTGGGTTTGTCAGACTAATAGTACTATTCACACTCTACCGGCTTTTAGCTAATCACTCGTGTTACGGGGCCTTACAATGTTAGCAACTCAGACAATTACCATCTTAGTACATTTTCGTACGATTCCCGTACAATAAAATATATATAAATACACGCAAATCCATGCGTTCAGTATGTACTTAAACATTTTAATAGTAACATGCTTCCCGCCCCGAGAAAATATTTAAAAACAATTCAGAAAAAAGGGGCTCGTGAAACTCACCTTATCGCAAGCAAGCAGGTAACACAGTACGTAAGCTACTAGTCCGGATCTGTAATACGATCCCTAAGTTCGTTACTATACAATCACTATTAATATAACTTTAACCGTGTTAACCGGTACATCTGGGGACACTGTTAACCCAGTACTGTACCCGTTCCGGGGACAATGTTAACCCAGAAACACTTCTCCGGAGTCAAATTGTGATATCGTTTAGAGTTCAATAGTCAAAATTACTATTAGTTCGTTTTCCCCGTGTTGCGTGCCTAGCACGGTTATCCGTTTTTACGTTTCAAAATGAGTTTGGTCACACACGACCCGAAAATAGTTGTTGACTGATAATTTAATTAAAGTTGTGAAATTAGAGCTCGGTTTAGACGCCCCGATTGGCCGCGGGACCCGTTTTCGTCTTTAGTGCACCGGAAACTGTTAAATCGGATAAAATTACTCAAATCATCCGAATTATTTTCGGATGATTTATTTTTACTTGTTTAACTCAGTTATATAAAAATAGTTCATTTTTAAGGTTTTTATACACCGGTCAGCTCGTTTAGGCGAACTTTACCTGTTTACGCGTTTTAAACCTTAAAAGTTTGTTTTTATTTTCTTTAGCACAAATAATTATCCGTTTAATCTCGGATCTTGAAATTTTGCACAAATCACTTTTTGACAGTGGGGAATTTTATAAAAATATATCCAGAATTAATTTTTATATTTAAAATTTATTTATCTATTTTTAAACACCATTTAAACATTAAATATGTCGTAACTACCAAACGATCTTAGAAAAATCCCAAATTTTTCCTGGATGACCCCTGCCATCCACATAGTCCCCTGTAATTTTTCCAGAACCAAAATCTCTTTTACATGCCATTTTCATTAAAACCGAGCTAGAAAACCCTAGAACTCGTTTAACGGAAAAACCTACTTAGACTTCTCCAACTGACTTAAAATTTTGTGTGTGACTTTTACATGTTATAAAAAGCTTATATGGAATTTTCCAGAATTTATCATGATATTTATGTATTTTTCACCATTTTTAGCCAAAACCGAGCATTAAATTCACCAAATATTCATCCTTTATCCAAAAATTACCAAATTTTCACAAAACTCATATTTTCATGTGTAGATCATCTCTGTGAAATTTCGTAGCCTAACTCTTAATGTACCACAATCCGTCCAAAACACATACACCATATAAAAACCGAACTACCTTGTGTTTTTAGCTTCAAATCGCAAGGATCTTGCTTTCTAGCCTTTTTTAACAACTAGATACAACACCTACAAGCACAATAACACCACACCAAGCAAGTTACACCAACAATCAAGCCATTTCTTTCATGGGTTCGGTTATGATTTAAAAACAAAGATTTAAACCGTAAAAATTCGTTTTTGGTTCGTTTAACTCCTTTCTTGGACCAAGATCCCTTTATAACCCGTATACATCACTTGATCATGCAAGAATCGGTTTTCATATCGGATTTTCACCCTTTTTTACTTGAAACCTCATTTTCTTGCAAATAAACTCAAGAAAAGAAGATGAAAACGTAAATAACTCGATTTTTACCTTGCTTTTCTTGCTACAAATCCGGGTTTTTAGATCATAATGTGGAAGGGAAGAAGGATCTTGCAATACTTGGTTTACAAAAAAAAATGATAAGGCAAGGGGTTTATACCCCAAGCCGATCGGAAGGGTAGGGGAGGTGGGGTGGGACCCACCTTTCCATTTCTAGCCACTCATTTGGATTTTGGAAATCCGGATAACGTTTTGGATAATCTGGTTCAGTTCGTTTTTCGGTTAAATGTTTAATTTAGCTTAAAACGAGGCTAAAACGGCCGTTTTCGGCTTAAAAATGAAATTTATATAAAACCGATTTAAAAACTTTAAAAACTTAAACCATGACATTTATTAACTTAAAACATCATATTAATAATTGCGCATCTTTTTCGGCTTGATCGATCGTCTCTTGCTCGGTTTGGTATTAAAGGTTTCGTTTAACGTACCGACGTACCATTAAATCGATAATTCTTTTTCTGTGCTTTAATTCACTTATCCCGAAGCTTTAATACTTCGTAAACATCACTAAATATCATATATCTCGTCTATAATGTAATCCTCGATTCGTTCGGGCTTCAATAACCGTTAATCAGTTAATCGTATTTCCAATACGATTAACTGTATAATCGAGTATAATCCGTACTGTGAATCATACATAGTCGTATAAACGCATTATAATTCATATATTCATTATTAAATAACACATAAATAGTATATACCGTTTAGGGTATACCTGATTTTGCCGGAATCGTTACATTATTTTCCAATTCAAAGCTTATATATCATATAAGTCCATATCTATCGTTTACGTACGTATACACCGTATATCTGTCGTTTATTTGGAAAATCACTTAGGCTCGTATAAGTCTTGGGCGTATAAGTCAACCCAACGCTTAAGTCATCCCCCGTATAAGTCAGTCCACGTATAAGTTTCTCCGTATAACTTATACGTCCGTATAAGTTATACGCCGTATAACTTATACGATGTGTATAAGTTATACACATAAGTGACTTATGCGTTCTTTATATACATATACACTGAACATACACGCTCGTATAACATATACGACGTATATGTTCAGATCTGGTTTTCCTTAACGCGTTTTTCGGGTTTTCCTCAATTCTTGCGCCATCAGTCGTCGTCGTTCATCGTGTTTGGTCGGGTTTTGGTCGTTTCTGATCTAGGTAGGCTCGGGTGGTTCATAAACGGACTGTGGTGACCTTTAAGCTCGTTTATCAACCGACTAACCACCCGTTTCGTTTCTAGATCTAGAATCCGACAAACCACACGACGCCCCGTGGCTGCGGTGTCGAGTATTATATTATTGGCTCAGTTGAGAGGTTCAATAATCTACCTTCGTCTTAATTCGGAACGGATTAGGGAGCGGTGTAGAGAGTGTTTGGCTTATGTGTGTGTTTTTGATGGTGTAGGCAAGTGTGTAGAATGGATGGAGATGGAAATGATTAGGGTTTACGCTGTGTTCCACAGTTTAGGTTAATGAGAGAAGAGAAAAGATTTGGAGAAAAATAAACAAAATTGGTGTTTCAGAGTTTTTTTTAATAAAAAGTTTTTTTAATAAAAAGAAGAGGAAAGAAGATAAATGAGGAGAAGAGGTTTTAAGTGTATTTATATTTCTTTCCAAATTGGAAAGATATGGAGAGGAGAGAACAGATGAAGGCCATATTCTTATCTCAATTCCAATTTTACCCATCAACAACAATATGGCGGGATTAACTCCTATAACCCACCAGGTTTTCATCTAAACTTCCATCATATCTCAATTCTCTTTCTCCTAACTACCGTTAACCATCTTTCTTTATTTCTCAAGTGCAGTGCTTCTATCAGGTTGAATCTACTTTTTGATTGTTTTCATTGGTAACATATTTATTTCTTTTATATAAAACATCCATCTCTATTACACCATCTATGGTCGTATCATGTTTTTTTACAAGTGTTAGATAAAATTGAAACATTGAAAATGCAGATTTAGATCAAAACTTCAAAACTAAACCAGCATTTGTTATGATATAGTATCTGATTGCAATTTCAGTTCACTTTTCAGTAAATTAGGTTATTTTTGGGAAATCATAATTGTTTATTAATCTACTATTTTGTTGTAAAAAATATGGGTTATGCACTTACTATAATGTTTTATATTGGCTAGCATATTAGCATATACAAAAATTGTGAAATTAACGAGCTTCTTGAATATTTTATTTGTTTTTTAGTATGCTCTTATTTGTTGGTGTTAATTTTAGGCCAATAAATTACACACATGGCAAAACATTTTTATGTGTGGAGTTTTAAACTTGAATTTAATATGTGCTAGTAACAACACTGTTGATAAATAAGAAAAAATTTTGTTTCATAAAATGCATTAATTTTTCTCACCTTGTGCTTAACTATTATAGTGTTGTGTTAGACAATCTTGTAATTTAACAAATTTGACTCTTAGGCCATATCTATGTTGATTCATATATAGGAAGTTTGATGGATAATCAGACAAGCAAAGTAGGTGAACTTGTTCGAGCCAGACAACTGCAAGCAGCTCACCTGATTTGCTTGTTGTTGGCTTTCATGGCACTACCTAGACTACCAGCCAAAAAGCATGCTAATTTACCTACTATAGATGAAATTTTACAATGGCGATTTGTACGAGAAGAGATGTTACACAACCCTTTAAATGGCGGTAAATGTCGTGACCTTATCCGCATGAGTGAGAAAGCTTTTATGACATTGTGCGGTATCCTAAAGCGTGATGGTAGACTTCAACCTACTCAACGCATGTCTGTTGAAGAGCAAGTTGCAAATTTTTTACACATTGTAGGTAACGATTTGAGAAATCGGTTTACCTCTTGGTTATACCGTCGTTCTGCATCAACAACTAGTCGGTGCCTCCATAGAGTTTTGCAGGAGATTATATCATTAGAAGGTTGTTATATCAAACAACCTAAAGGTGATATTGTACCAAAATAAATTTAAGAAAAAAAGAGATTTTATCCTTTTTTATAGATTGTATTAGTGCAATTGACGGAACACATGTACGTGTCAAAGTACCTAATAAGGATGCCCCTAAATATCGTGGTCGTAAGGGATACCCGACAATAAATGTACTGGCTGCTTGTACATTTGATTTAAGGTTTACATACGTGTTAACTGGATGGGAGGGTATGGCATCCGACTCTAGAATTATAAAGAATGCATTTAGTAAAGATGATAAGTTAGTTATTCCTACGGGTAATTTCTTAAACCGAATTTAATTAATTGTGTAATTATTTATTGTAATACTAATTACAACTTGTTTATAGGTAGATATTGTTAGTAGACGCGGGTTTACCTCATACAAGTACCCTAATGACACCATATAGAGGTGCTAGGTATAATTTGAAAGAGTACTCCACTCGTGCCCCTCAGTATGCAAAGGAGTTGTTTAACCTTCATCATGCATCATTACGTAACACAATTGAACGAGAATTTGGTGTCCTAAAGAAGAGGTTTCCTATCATTAGAAGTACGACAGAACCATTTTACTCTTGCGAAACACAGTCTGACATATTTTTGGCATGTTGTATTTTACACAACTTTTTACTTGAGGAAGACCGTGACAAAGATCTTGAAGATGAGGTCATACAAGAGGTGTTACATGGATCACAAAAGATGTACATGAGGGAAGTACCGAATATGAACAACTAAGGAACACAATTGCAACTAACATGTGGACTAACTACATGATGTATCCAAACACCGAAATAGATATGTCAAAGTAGTTTTAGAAAAGTACTATTGAGTATTTCATATTTATTCTGTATTGATTGTTATGGTTTCAGTTAATTGGTGATTTGGTTATTTTTTAATTACTTGTGTGTGCATATACTAATTTTATTTAGCATAAGCATCCATTTACATATGTGAAACTTTGTTATGTTACCATGTAGAAAGTCATAATGAGCAAACATGAAGCAACCGTAAAGAAGGAAACACTAAAGTGGACGGAAAATATGGATAACGCATTCATACAAGCTATGGTGACACAAAAAGATAATGGCAATAGGGTTAATGGACATTTTACCTCAAATGCATACGACAATATAGTTGAGGAGCTGAGCACGAAGTTTAAAATGAATGTTTCCAAAAAACATTTGAAGAACCGATTAAAAACGTTGAAAGAACATTTTTTCTAAATGGTACGATTTGATTCGTGGAACGTCATTGAGTGGATTCTCATGGAATTCAACTACTCAATTAATTGAAGCAGAGGATGAAGTCTGGGATAAATTAATACAGGTAATATTTAATTTAACTAGACATTTATATGGTTTCAACTCACCCTGGTTCGGTGTTCGGGTGCGGTTAAAAAACCCACCCCTAATTTAATTATATACATGAATATTTTGATTTTCGTTTATAAAAATAATTATCTTGATTTTGTTAAATAGTTGAACCTTGAATCTGAAGCGTTGAGGACGAAGAAAGTCTCAAACTTTAATGAAATGCTAGAACTTTTTGCAAAGGACAGGGCATCAGGTACACAAGCTGAGACTGCTAAAGAGAGAAATGCACGATTCCAAAAGAATGACAACATTAACTTAGAAACTTTCCAGAAGTGGATGATTTCTGTGCTACAAATGATGTAATACTGAAACCCAGTTTGATAATGACGATGATATTCAAGTGGTACATCCTACATCTTCTCTAGCTGAGCAGTCCTCAAGTGTAAAGAAATGTAAGACTAGAAAAAGGAATGTAAAGAAATGTAAGACTAGAAAAAGGAAAGCTGAGCAAGAAAATGAAGATTTAGCCTCTATGATTATGAATAGGGTTGGTAGTGTGGCTAATGCTATATTAGAAGGCAATAAAATACTAGACAGAGTTTATCATCGCGAGTACATAGGAGAGCAAATTTACAATGCATGGAACCAATGGGTTTGGAATCCCATGAAATAAGGAGGGATTTAAGGTACTTGGTGGCCAACCAAGCGGATGCACGGGCGTTATTTAGTTTTCCTCCTCAGATTCGGTTGGGCTTGCTGAGAGATATGATGGATTCGGGTAAGTAAACGAGTTTCTGATGCGTTTATTTAGTTGAAGTTTTTCTTTTTTTTTAGCAACTTCATACATTTATGACTATTTCTTTGTTGGGTATTTTACTATTTCTTTATGGATCTTTGGATTGTTTATGATGCTAATTTACATTAGATTTTGAGATTGTTTATAGGATGTAAGTTCAGGCATGATGTAAGTCCACTTTGTTTGAAACCACTTATATCAAATATTGGTTTAAATTTAGTATTATTAGTATTAGTGATCATTCACATTGACACTAACATTAGAAGGATTTCTAAGATACTCTATCACTGCTATATACATTAGGCATAAGATGTGTTGAAGGGCAGTTTGGGGATTTCTGTCAATATGGAAGTGCTTGAAACTGCATGTCAAAATTAAAGTTAACAAAGTAAAAAAGAAATCTGTCCAAAACAGTGTTTGACACAAAACAATAATGTATATTGTGTTTTGTGTGGTTAATCACGTCTTCTTTGGCCTGTTTACGGTACAAAACGAGCTTAAGCCGGGCTTAGGCCCGTTTAAGGTTTCTCTCGAAATAATTAAAAAAATGTATATAAATTAATTAATAATTAGTTAACAAGTCAAGCCCACTCTTGAGAAAACAACTCACGAGTCGAGCTCAAATTATAGAAACAGAACTTAACACGAGCTGACAAATTGTATATCATATTAAAGTTGAAGAAGACTGTTGTTTTGGTAATTAGTTATTAGGTGTTTGTGTAAGTTCAGGCATGATGCAAGTCCACTTTGTTTGAAACAACTTATATCAAATACTGGTTTAAAGTTTAGTATTATTAGTATTAGTGATCATTCGCATGTATATGACACTGACATAAAAAGAATTTCTAATATACTTTATGACTGCTATATACCTTAGGCATAAGATGTGTTGAAGGGCAGTTTGGGAATTCTGTTAATATGGAAGTGCTTGAAACTGTAGGTCAAAATTAAAGTTAACACAGTAAAAAAGAAATCTGTCCCAAACAGCGTTTGACACAAAACTATAATGTATATTATGTTTTGTGTGGTTAATCACGTCTTCTGTGGCCCATTTACGGTACAAAACGAGCTTAAGCCGAGCTTAGGCCCGTTTAAGGTTTTTCTCAAAATATTTAAAAAAATGTATATAAATTAATTAATAATTAGTTAACAAGTCGAGCCCACTCTTGAGAAAACAACTCACGAGTCGAGCTCGAGTTATAGAAAAAGAGCTTGAAACAAGCCGAACAAATTGTATATCATATTAAGAGTTGAAGAAGACTGTTGTTTTGGTAATTGGTTATTAGGTGTTTGTGTGTGTCTGTTTATCTGAATTTAAATTATAAAGCCTAAATTGTCAAATAGGTTGATGCTTAGAAAAATAAAAACCTTAAATTCACAATTTATGATGACTTGAAATTCATGAATATGCAAATTGCTTATGTTTTAAGCTGCAGAGTATCTATTTTTGGTTTCTGGATGACATTCAAATTGTCCTTATTGGCCATGCAAGCGGATTGATTAACTTCATGTACACATCATATCGAGCTTGACTTATTTCAAGCTGTTGTTAGTTAATTTATATATAGTATCGTATAGTTTTCATTTATTCAATAGCATATTTATTAAGTTGTTTTTATCATAGTTTGGTATATTATAGTAGACTAATACTTATTATATAGACAGATGCTTAATATATTAAATAGAACTTATAAATATATTATACATGCCCTTTTAACTCGCAAGCCAGCTTAAGCTCAATAAGGGAAGCTCGGGCTCGGGCTCGCTTATTGAACAAGCTTATTTTAGGTGTGAGCTTGGGCTTGGGATCGAGCTCGTTTAAGCTTCATTTTAGTAAAGCGCAAAGCGAGACAATATCGAGTAACTCATGAGCGGCTTGGCTCGTGTACACTCATGAGCCAATATCTAGTTTAAGTAAAAGGGTATAATAGTAAAAGTGTAACTTTCTTTTCTATTTCTCTCCACTCGGGAACACACAAAATATTTAATATTCTTTCCTTTTCTCTTCTTTTCATTAAACACAGGAATATGATATCATTTTTCTTTTTTCCTTTAATTTCTATCCTAATTCCCCTTCTTTTCTCTTCTCTCATTAAATTAAACTCGGGAACAGAGCGTTAAGGGGTATTTATACTCCCTAAGCTCATGAGCCTTAGGCCCATCTTCATCTAAGTCAATGATTTAATTCCATCTATTTTAACCCACTATCCTTTTATCATTTTTGTTATATTATTATTATTATTATTATTATTATTATTATTATTTCTCTAATAACTTAAATTAATTCTTCCAACGTAAATAATCTTTAAATATTATTCATAGAAATTAGGGATGCTAAATGTGTTGCTGTTCACATGGAAGGAGATGCAATTCAGTGGCACAGGGCTTTCATGCACATACGGGTGCTACCGTATATGAAGTTCCATGGGAAGATTATGTATGAGCTATTTCGGCTCATTTTTCTAACGCTATGTTTGAGGATCCTTTGGAAGAACTAGCTTCCCTCAATTAAATGGGTTCTTTGCAGGATCTTAATACCACGTTTGATTCATTGTTTAATAAGGTAACATTGAGTGAAACACAAGTTGTGAGCCTCTAACTTAAGGCTCTTAAGCCAGACATTAGGGGGTGGTTAAGATGTTTAAACCGCACACTTTGCACGAGGCATATGGGTTGGCTAAAACGCAAGCATTAAACAATGAGAATTTGGAAGATAAATTTAATATAGGGAAGCGGGATGGGGTAAACATGAGAGGCAATCCAAATTCTAAGATCACACCACCTACCAATGCTACCAGACTGCCACTACTACCCACCCCCAACCAAACGACCACTACCGTTTTTAAACCAATGAGCGGGTCACGCCGTCTCACAAGTAAAGAGTTGCATCAAAAACGAGTCAAGGGGGGGGGGGGGGTGGTGCATGGAAAAATTTGTACCCGGGCATAAATGCCCCCGAAACTGCAACCAAATTCACATTATTGAAGTGGAATGAAGATGAGCCCGAGGTAGAGGAAACGGGTTTTGAAGATGACGAGAAGGAGCACCAAATTTCTATCCATCCACTAACGGGTCTTCCCTCTTACTCCACCATGAGAGTCTGGGCCCAGTTGGAACTCGGCAAACTCCATATTCTTATCGACTCGGGTTCCACCCAAAAATTTATGGACAATAAGTTGGCAAAGAAGTTACAATGCACGATAAGAGATATCCAGCCGATCAATGTAAAAGTGGCAAATGGTAAAACGCTCGGTTGCACTCAACTTTGTCCAGATTTCCAATGGACAATGCAAGGTCATTGGTTCACCGTCGAGGCTTTGCTTATCGATTTAGAGAAATATGACATGATTTTGGGAATCCAATGGCTCCTTCCGCTACATAATATTCTTTGGAATTTTCAAAATATGATAATGCAATTCCAAATTGACAGCAACCCTTGTGAACTAAAAGGGCTCCAAAACAACAAATTTTTGGTTTGCTCAGGAGAAAAGGTGGATGAGCTAGTGCAGAAACATTCTAAGGGCGGGTCTATACAGATGTTTAGTCTTCAACTTTCGAATTCGTTTTCCGAACCTATGTGCCATTCTAATGTGCTTTGTGACCCAGGGCAACTGCAAGGAAACCAACCTTGGGTGAGGGTGGTTAAATAGTTTCCAAAGGTGTTCCAGATGCCAAAAGGGTTGCCACCTCGCAGACCGTTCGACCACAAAATTGTGTTGAATGAGGGTACCAGTCCCATAAGCCTACGACCGTATCGATACCCCGCGATACAGAAAGATGTAATAGAAAAGACGACACGGGAAATTTTGGATGTCGGGGTTATTCGTAACAGTCAAAGCTCCTTCACATCCCCAGTGGTGTTGTTTAAAAAAAAAGATGGACAATGGTGGATGTGCATGGATTACTGACGACTTAATGATGCAACCATTAAAGATAAGTTTCCCATTCCATTAATTGAAGAGTTATTGGACGAGTTAGGGGGGCCACGGTTTTTTCTAAACTAAACTTGTGTTCGGGGTATCATCAAGTTCGAATGGCTGCTGAAGATGTTCATAAAACAGCATTCCGTACTCAGGAGGGACATTCGAGTTCCTTGTGATGTCGTTCGGGTTGACAAACGCACCGGCAACATTTCAAGTGCTAACAGAATAACGTTTTTCGAACGCTTTTACGCAAATGGGTGATTTTTTTTTACGATATTCTGGTTTATAGTCGTGATCAAGAGCAACATGTGCAACATTTACAACAAGTTTTATCTACCATGAAGGATCATGGGTTATTTTCAAAGGAGTGGAAGTGTGTGTTCGGGGTCGTGCGGTTGATAATCTTGGACACGTCATCTTGGGGGAAGGGGTAAAGACAGACCCGTCTAAAATCGAGGTTGTCCGACAATGGCACCTCTTAAAACGCTTAAGCAACTTCGTGGGTTTTTGGGTTTAGTCGGCTACTGCCGACGTTTCATATGTTCTCACTCACAAATTTTTGAAAGAAGATGGATTCCAATGGGAAAAGAAGCACAAAATGCTTTTGAGCAACTTAAAGTTGCTTTTTCTTCAGCTCTCATGTTAGCTCTTCCAGATTTCTCTAAGCAAATGGACGTGTCGGCGTGTGGGCTAGGGGCAGTTTTAATGAAAGAGCGTCACCCAGTCTCTTTCCTTAGTAAGGCACTATCTCCCCCCTTTCTGTTTACGAGAAGAAACTTCTTGCTATTATGTTAGCGGTTAAGTAGTGACACTACTACCTTGTCACCGGGCCATTCATTACACGCACTAATCAGAGGAGTTTTAAACATCTCTTAACCCAAAAGGTCACGACACCGTTGCAACATAAATGGCTCGCGAAACTCATGGGGTACGACTATATCATCGAGTATAAAAAAGGAAGGGAAAATGTAGCCGCTGATGCGTTATCAAGGGTTCAAGGGACTACTCTTTTTTCCATATCCATCTCGCAAATCGAGCCATTATTGCCACAAAGAATAAATAATAATCAAATGAATGATGTACATGTTCAAGAAATTGTGAAGAAAATTCAAACAGAAGGGGATTTGCCAAATTTTATGGGTGGCGATGAAGTACTAAGGGCTGATATTATATAAAATTGCCATGAGTCACCTATAGGGAGTCACTCTGGGGTGACGGCGATGACGCATCGCATCAAAGGGTTGTTCTCGGGGAAGGGAATTACAAAAGGGGCCAGGCAACTAGTGAGGAAATGTGATGTTTGTTTGAGAGCTAAACATGAGAATGTAGCTTCACCTGGGTTATTACAACCATTACCTATTCCCGACATATCAATGGATTTCATTGGCGCTTACTAAAGGTGAAGGGGTAGGATACGATATTCCTAGTGGTGGACCGTTTGACTAAATATAGCCATTTCATGGTATTGGGTCACCCATTCTCGGGTAAGGAGGTAGCCCAGGTATTTCTTGATAACATTTTTAAATTACATGGTTGTCCAAACTCTATAATCTCGGATCGAGACCCGGTATTTTTAAGCTCGTTTTGGCAAGAATTCTTGAAGTTACAGGGGGTAGCGGCCAAATTATCAACCGCCTACCATCCACAAACGGACGGCCAAACGGAGGTGGTAAACCGTTGTTTAGAAAGGTATTTGCTATGGTGATGGAGCGTCCACATTAGTGGGTCAAATGGGTTTCGTTAGCTGAATGGTGGTATAACACTATGTTTCACTCAGCCTTGGGTAAGTCGCCGTACGAGGCGTTGTACGGGTTTCATCCACCTTTACACATTCCCAAGGATACGACTAACAACGGTGTAGATGAGCTCATGCAAGACCGAGAGGCGACGATCAAAATATTGAAACAATCCCTATTGAAAGCTCAAAACCGGATGAAGCAACAATCATATAAACACCGGACCGAAAGGGTATTCGAAACAGGTACTTGGGTATATCTTAAGCTCCAACCATACATGCAAAATACGTTGCGGGTTTATAAACACTCCAAGCTTACTCCCAAGTATTTTGGTCCCTTTCTTATCAT